>NC_091475.1:2622750-2923166 GCF_036971445.1 Narcine bancroftii | reverse complement strand
CTCGAAATTTGCAGATGATACGAAGATGGGTGGCAGGGTTAGCTGTGTGGAAGATGCTAGGAGAGTGCAAGGTGATTTGAACAAGTTAGGCGAGTGGGCCAGGACGTGGCAGATGCAGTATAATGTGGATAAATGTGAGGTTATCCACTTTGGAGTTAAGAACAGGAAAGAGGATTATTATTTAAATGGTATCTGTTTAGGAAAAGGGGAGATGAGGCGAGACTTTGGTGCGGCTGTGCATCAGTCATTGAAAGTGGGCCTGCAGGTGCAGCAGGTGGTGAGGAGGGCGAATGGTATGTTGGTGTTCATAGCGAGAGGATTTGAGTCCAGGAGTGGGGAGATCCTGCTGCAGCTGTACAGGGCCTTGGTGAGACCACACCTGGAGTACTGCGTGCAGTTTTGGTCACCTTATCTGAGGAAGGATATCCTTCCCTTGGAGGGGGTGCAGAGAAGGTTCACTGGGCTGATACCAGGGATGGAGGGACTCGCATATGAAGAAATGTTGGATAGACTAGGCTTGTATTCTCTGGAATTTAGAAGATTGAGAGAGGATCTTATAAAATTCTCAATGGTTTAGACAGACTAGACGCAGGAAGGTTGTTTCCAATGCTGGGAAAAACCAGAATCGGAGCCATAGTTTAAGGATAAGTGGGAAATTTTTTTAGGACTGAGATGAGGAAAAATTTCTTCTCTCAGAGAGTGGTAAATGTGTGAAATTCTTTGCCACAGGAAGTAGTTGAGGCTGGTTCCCTGTCAATATTTAAGTGTAGGTTAGATTTGGCCCTTATGGCCAAGGGGATTAGGGGGTAAGGGGAGAAAGCAGGAACCGGGTACTGATCAGCCATGATCATAATGAATGGTGGGGTTGGCTTGAAGGGCCAAATGGCCTCCTCCTACACTTATTTTCTATGTTTCTATGTTTTCAGTGATCCTTTTGGACTTTTGACCCTCATCCTCAAAAGGACCAATTCCTGAGGCAGCGATAATGATCGATCAAAGGAGTCAGGGAATTTTTCATAAGAGATCACGTTGAGGAATTTACAGTGATATCGGTGATGATGGTTAGAGAAGAGTGAAGAAGAAAATGACTGAATTATATCCATTCGCAATCATAGAAATGGAAGTCAATACATTCCAGTTGTAATTGTAATTATGTTGGCACAAGAGCAGTAGAATCAATCGTGGCTGCTGTTCTTCAGCTTGATAAGGAGTAAAGATCTGAAAGGGGAGTTTCAGTAGTGGTAAGTGATGTGAAACTAGAAGCGTGACAAAAAACACATTTAGCTCAGGATGAAGAGCACAAGGCAAAGTGTGACATATGGTGAGTTGGGTTAAAAATGGGTCAAGCATTTGCTCAAGCAACTCTCACTTCTGCCTGCTTCAGGTGAACTAAAAAGACACTGAGACTAAACATGAAAGTTAGATCCAACATTTAGAAAGCATTTGGACAGATATTTGGATAGAAATCATGTCACTAGATATGGGCCCAATACAGACAAATGGGATGAGTACATCATAGTCACATGGAAAAGTGGGGCGAAATGTTCGTGCTGTATTATTCCAGAAGGGTTTTTTAAAAAAAATTCAAATGTAATACTGATTCAAAATAATAAACTCAGGTCAATGTGCAACTGAACTCAACTCATATTGAGGTGCACAAGTGCACCCTCTGTTGGACTAACTCTACATATATTTAACAAGACACATTAAAATCACTGTTATATAGAATTCAAGCAACCGACAAAAAGAAAATCGTGGAAAATAAGTAAGTACATTTAAAATTGGCATGCAATGCTGTGAGTTCTCCATTCACACAACACAGTCTCAAGCAACCGGATAATTCACTTCTCCAGCATCTACCAACCTCCATACCAGGGATTTGACTGTAGTTAAATATTTATGAAGTACATTGACTGATTAACTGGGTATAAAATGAACCTAAACAGATTGGATTGGGGATTATATTAAGAAAGATTTAAAAACAAGCAAGCATAATTCATTACTAAAATTTCCAGGGTAAATATAAAGATTCTTTTAAAACCAGAACACAAATCTGAGGTTTCATGGGATCGCGTGAAACACAGAAGTCTGCAGGTGCTGTGATTGCAGTGAAAACACAAGAATGTGGGAGGAACTCACCAGGTCTCACTGCACGACCTGCTGAGTTCCTCCATCATCTCTGTGTTTATGCCACAGAAGGAGGCTGTTCTTTCTGTAGTAGATTTACTAAGCCTAGCTCAAATAATTGGAATAAAAACTCTGTGGCACCAATGATTCATGCCTGGAATTTAAATGGCTGGGACTGAAAACTAAATCCGAGGGACTGATGATGGTGAACATATAGGTTTCAGCTATTTCTGATTCATTTAATAAAGTGCTTGCACAGTTCCTAGCAAGTTGAACACACCTGCTGCGATGCAAGGCTGATATCTTTGGTTTCCATCAGAGAGGGGAAGCAATTATGACCACATTCTTTCTAAACAAAGTTCATGTAATCCTCCCACTTGAGATTTTGACTGGTAAGTGTTAAGTTTTTTTTCCTATTAGACAGAATGTTATAAAGAAATCGTAGCCTTTAAAATGGATCCATAAGCACCCACTTTTCACTCACAAAAAATGTGACTTGGATTGATTGTGCAAGCAATCAATTCTGGATGAAATTACACCAACAGTTAAGTGAACCCACGAACCCCAGTATTTAATTCAGCTCAGTCTGACCAGCAATTGCCCTCTATCCCCTATGCACCCAGTGATCTCACGGACACACGATGCATCCCTTTTCTTGTTGGAATAAACTAGAACTTCTGTAATCCTCATCATAGAGTAAAATCTCCTTTATCAGGAATTCAAGCAACTGGCAAAATAAAAATAAAAATAAATAGGGATAAATAAAATTTTAAATAAAAGCTTCAAATCGTAAATGTTCTCCAAAGCAACACGCATTCCCTTAGTGAAGTTTGGAGCAAACATTCAGCCAGAGGAGCAGCCTGGTTGTGCCCCGTCTGCAGCAGCTGGTTGAACATCTACAGGGAACACTGCCATTGGAGAGCAGCAGCAATCATCAGGGATCCATACCACCCAGCACACGCTCTGTTTTCACTACTGCCATCAGGAAAGAGGCATCAGTGCCAGAAGACTCACACCACCAGGTTCAGGAAAAGCTGCTACCCCTCTACCATCAGACTCCTCAACGACAAACTCAGTCAGGGACTCATTTAAGGATTTTGCACTTTATTGATTTTTTTTCCTCTATCTCTAGCTGTTTCCATTCTGGGCCTCCACTTTGAGGCCGGCTGCAGAGGCAGATAAAAATTTTTAAACTTACCTGTTCATTGAGCACCCCTAATAGGCTGCTCCAGTGCTGCTTTTATGCAGAGCGGCACCTCAGTGTGTCGTCCGGAGCCATTGTAGGCGAAGTGACTGTTGTCGTGGCGTCACCTGTCATAAATATGCAGTAGACCAATGGCAGTCTTCCCTACCCATAATTCCCCATGCAGCTGGAACTGCTCTGTGGTTCCCATAATGGTTCCAGCTGTGTGGGGGATATGGGTAGAGAAGACAACCATTGTTCTACTGCACATTAAGCCGCTGGCACTGACGAGTGGCCCCGAAGGCTGAAGCTGCCCGGTGAGGTGCTGGAGCAGCCAGCAGGGCTATCACAGCCCACACTGGCTGCCCCTGCCCTGAGGGGGTCATGGAGGGAGAGGGATGAGTGAGAGGAATTGCGGGCTGACAACGTCACCGTGACAGCAACAGCCCGCCCCTAGCCAGCTGCTTGCAGAGTGGCAGAGCTCCACTGCTGATCCTTCACCTGAGAGGGATTGCAGTCAGTGCCTTGGAGCTGGCCAGGGTGCATTCATGGAGGTAAGTCTCCCAATGTAAGGGCAGAGAATCTCCACCTTTACACTGGGGTTTTATCACTGTATGAAAGAGCCTACTGTCTTTGGCTTGGCTTCGCGGATGAAGATTTATGGAGGGGGTAAATGTCCACGTCAGCTGCAGGCTCGTTTGTGGCTGACAAGTCTGATGCGGGACAGGCAGACACGGTTGCAGCGGAAAATTGGTTGGTTGGGGTTAGGTGTTGGGTTTTTCCTCCTTTGCCTTTTGTCAGTGAGGTGGGCTCTGCGGTCTTCTTCAAAGGAGGTTGCTGCCCGCCAAACTGTGAGGCGCCAAGATGCACGATTTGAGGCACTGGCAGTGGTCAATGTGGCAGGCCCCAAGAGATTTCTTTAGGCAGTCCTTGTACTTTTTCTTTGGTGCACCTCTGTCACGGTGGCCAGTGGAGAGCTCGCCATAAAACACGATCTTGGGAAGGCGATGGTCCTCCATTCTGGAGACGTGACCCATCCAGCGCAGCTGGATCTTCAGCAGTGTGGACTCGATGCTGTCGACCTCTGCCATCTCGAGTACTTCGACGTTAGGGATGTAAGCGCTCCAATGGATGTTGAGGATGGAGCGGAGACAACGCTGGTGGAAGCGTTCTAGGAGCCGTAGGTGGTGCCGGTAGAGGACCCATGATTCGGAGCCGAACAGGAGTGTGGGTATGACAACGGCTCTGTATACGCTTATCTTTGTGAGGTTTTTCAGTTGGTTGTTTTTCCAGACTCTTTTGTGTAGTCTTCCAAAGGCGCTATTTGCCTTGGCGAGTCTGTTGTCTATCTCGTTGTATTACACAGTTTATTGACATTACTTTATTTGGTTACATGTATGTTATGTCAGATTTTTTTGCATTGCCAATAAATGGTGATTCTGCCTCAGCCAGAGGAAAAAGAATCTCAGGATTGTATGTGCTGTCATCTATGTACTCTGACAATAAATTTGAAATCTGAATAAAGTTTCAATAAAGTTGTGTTTGAATAAAATCGCATCACCCAGAATGAAGAGCTGGCTGATGCCACTCGCTGCTTGGGTGACTCTCCCAAAGTGTCTCCCTATCCCTGCTCAGTAAGAGCCTTTATCTTTATTAGTAGATTATGAAATGTATATTAACAAGGGTTTATCTGTAAACTTGGGAAGGGGGTGTTAATTATGATGGCGGCACGGTTAGCACAGCGGATCATGCAACGCTGTTACAGCACCAGTAATGGGGTTCGAATTTAAATTTTGTAAGTTACAGGAATTACCTGATTAAAGTGAACTTTACATAATTAAGGAGGACAATGCTGATATTTTTCCAAATTACCTTGCATTTTGCACTGACTTTTGTCTTTTAAACTGTTTATTCTTAATGCTGGTGTAGTGCACTGTTAGACAGAATCAAATACACACAAGGTAAAGACTGTACAACAGGCTTTAATCCACAAAGGCTTCCACAGACCCAGGTTGGCTGTAGCTGCAGTAACTCTGAGTGAGGTCTCGGGAGGCTATATCTCAGAGAGTGATTGACACCCAACCAGGTGGGGATTGATCCCTTCAGGCAGACTGATTGACAGCCAGCCAGGTGTTGACCTGTCCCCTTACACTCCTGCAGGTACAGAGGTTGCCCCCTGCAGTAGGTCAGTGGTGTACCACCACAATTAGTTAGGCATTGCAAGAGTGAGTCTTAAGCAACTGGAAAATTCGTGCATTTGGAATATGCCAATATCCGAAAATTGATACTGGGAGTTGTACAGTACAATCAAGAGAGCGCTGTACAATTTGTACTCGTGTCTTGAAGAAGACCGCAGAGCCCACCTCACTGAGAAAAGACAAAGGAGGAAAAACCCAACACCCAACCCCAACCCACCAATTTTCCCCTGCAACCGCTGCAACCGCGTCTGCTTGTCCCACATCGGACTTGTCAGCCACAAATGAGCCTGCAGCTGACGTGGACATTACCCCTCCATAAATCTTCGTCCGCGGTCAAGCCAAAGAAGAAGAAGAAGAAGACATATATCAGAAGTCTTGATTCAGCAGTTTCAGAACTCACTGCTCAAATATATTCCTGGTCATGCTTAACCTAACGAGGAGGGATCTGAGATATTCATTCCAACCAGGGAAGAAATTAAAATTCCAATGTGTTTCAAGTTTGATCATTTTAATTTTACTTTTCTAAAAAGTGCTGAAGAAGCCAATTTCAGCCATTGACTGGGTATTAATTACTCCCAATTAACCTACCATTTTGGAGGGTGGGAGGAAACCAGAGGAAATCTTCACAGGTTATAGGGAGAATGTACAAACACTGGATCTTCAGATTTGAACAGGAGTTGCTGGCTCTGGAACAGTGTATAATTAGATCTTCATTTCAAGCCCTGTTTGTTTATTTAACAAGATAGTGCAATGTTTATCCAGTACCTTGAATGATTGACTGGTTTTCCCATGGCTGCAGTCTGGAGGCCAAAAGTCGGCTCCATTTTGCTTTGAATCCATGAAGATGTCCTAAATGATTCATGAGTAGCTCTTGCACTAAATAGTCCAGCTTCAGACTACTGCCTGGGACAGGAAGGCACAGTCTTGGACAGCTGGACTGTGGAACAAAGGAAGTATGCTACCTTTGTGAGCTTGTGTGTGTGTGTGTGTGTGTGTGTGTGTGTGTGTGTGTGTGTGTGTGTGTGTGTGTGTGTGTGGGGGGGGGGGGGGGGCAGGGGGTGACTTGGTGAGGGAAGGTATCAGTGGCCTGAACCCATGCATTAGGTGTTTGTGTCAACAATGGCACAATATTCTACTGACACACAGACTACATGAACATTGTTCAACTCCAGATCCAGAGCTGTGCCCCAGGAGATGCCTCCATCTTAATGAATGGCAGAGCATCTCAAGGGCAAGAAGCATTTGGAACAAGGTAGATGAATTAGCTGTGGAAATTGAGATAAACAAATATGATTTGATTGGGATTACAGAAACATGGCTGCAGGGTGGGCAAGCCTGGGAACTTAACATCCCGGGGTATACGATATTTAGGAGGGATTGGCAAGAAAGAAAAGGGAGTGGGGTAGTATTGATGGTGAGAGAAGGGACCGACACGATTGACAGGAAGGATATTAACTCAGAAGATGTGGAATCTATATGGGTAGAACTGAGGAATAGCAAGGGGCGGAAAACGTTAGTGGGGGTGGTATATAGGCCTCCAAATAGTAGTGTAGAAGTGAGGGAAGGCATTAAAAGAGAAATTAGAGAAGTGTGCAATAAGGGAACAGCTGTCATCATGGGAGACTTTAATTTGCATATAGATTGGACTAGTCAAATTGGTAAAAATACAGAGGAGGAGGAATTACTTGAATGTTTACGGGACGGTTATCGAGACCAATATGTCGAGGAACCAACTCGGGAGCAGGCCATTTTAGATTGGGTATTATGCAATGATAAGAGGCTAATCAACAATCTTGTTGTGCGAGGCCCTTTGGATAGGAACGATCATAATATGATCGAATTCTCACTCGACATGGAGAGTGATGAAATTAAAACCGAGACGAAGGTCCTGAATTTAAATAAAGGGAATTATGATGGTATGAGACGGGAGTTGAGTAAGATTGATTGGGTGGTGTTTATGGGGGGTTGACGGTGGATAAACAATGGAAAGCATTCACAGATCTAATGGAAGAATTGCAGAAATTGTTTATACCAGTTTGGCATAAAAATAAACCAAAAAAGGTGACTCAACCGTGGATAACAAGGGAAATTAGAGACAGCATTGGGTCCAAAGAGAGAGCATATCAATTGGCCAAAAAAAGTACCGCAACCGAAGACTGGGAGCAGTTCAAGATGCACCAAAGGAGGACAAAGGGATTAATCAAGAGAGCAAAAATAAATTACGAAAGGAAGCTTGCGGCAAATATAAAAACCAACTGCAAAAGCTTTTATAAATATGTCAAGAGGAAAAGATTGGTGAAATCCAGAGTAGGTCCTTTGCAGTCGGAATCAGGGGAATATATAATGGGGAATAAGGAAATGGCAGACCAATTAAATTCTTACTTTAGTTCTGTTTTTACAAGAGAGGATACAAATAACCTCCCAAGGATGTTGGGAAACATAGAGACTAATGCAAGGGAGGAACTGAAAGAAATCAGTATCTCTAAGGACATGGTCTTGGGGAAATTGATGGGATTGAAGGCCGATAAATCCCAAGGGCCTGATAATCGACATCCTAGGGTACTTAAAGAAGTGGCCACTCAGATAGCAGATGCTTTAAGAATTATTTTCCAGAACTCGATAGACTCAGGATCAGTACCCATGGACTGGAAGGTAGCTAATGTTACCCCACTATTTAAAAAGGGGGGTAGAGAAAAAGCAGGGAATTATCAGCCGGTGAGCCTTACATCAGTAGTGGGCAAGATGATGGAATCCATTATTAAGGATGTAATAGCGGAGCATATGACTAGCAGAGAAGGGATCGGACGGAGTCAACATGGATTTACAAAAGGTAAATCGTGCTTGACAAATCTATTGGAATTCTTTGAGATGGTGACAGGTAAAATAGATGGGGGAGAGCCAGTGGATGTGGTGTACCTGGACTTCCAAAAGGCCTTTGATAAGGTCCCGCATAAACGACTGGCTTCCAAAATCAAGGCTCATGGGATTGGGGGCAAAGTATTGATGTGGATTGAGAACTGGCTGGCAGGTAGAAGACAGAGAGTTGGGATAAATGGCTCATTTTCTGAGTGGCAGGCGGTGACCAGTGGGGTGCCACAGGGATCTGTACTGGGACCCCAGCTGTTCACAATTTACATTAATGATCTGGATGAGGGGATTGGATGTAATATCTCCAAATTTGCAGATGACACTAAGCTAGGAGGGGTTGTGTGCACGGAAGAGGGGGTCAGGAAGCTCCAGTGTGATTTGGATAAATTGAGGGACTGGGCAGATCCATGGCAAATGCACTACAATGTGGATCAATGTGAGGTTATCCACTTTGGTCATACAAACCGGAGGGCAGATTACTATTTGAATGGCAATAGATTAAGAGATGGGGAAGTGCAGAGAGACCTAGGGGTCATCAGTCTCTGAAGGCGAGCATGCAGGTACAGCAGGCGGTTAAAAAGGCAAATGGTATGTTGGCCTTCATATCAAGAGGGTTTGAATATAGGAACAACGATACCTTACTGCAGCTGTACAGGGCCTTGGTGAGACCCCACCTGGAGTATTGTGTGCAGTTTTGGTCACCTTATCGAAGGAAGGATGTTCTTGCAATGGAGGGAGTGCAGAGGCGATTCACCAGGCTGATACCTGGAATGGCAGGAATGACTTAGGAGGAAAGATTGCGCAAATTGGGATTGTACTCGCTGGAGTTTAGAAGATTGAGAGGGGATCTCATAGAGACCTATAAAATTCTGGCAGGACTGGACAGAATGGAAGCAGATGGGATGTTTCCAAGGATGGGAAAATCCAGAGCCCGGGCCCATGGTTTGAGGATAATAGGCAAACCATTTAGGACTAAGATGAGGAGGAATTTCTTGACCCAGAGGGTGGTGAATCTGTGGAATTCACTGCCACAGAGGGCAGTAGAGGCAGGTTCATTAAATATATTTAAGAGGGAATTAGATCTATTTCTTCAGTAGAAGGGTATTAAAGGTTACGGAGAGAAGGCGGGGACAGGGTACTGAACTTTAAGATCAGCCATGATCTCGTTGAATGGCGGAGAAGGCTCGAAGGGCCGAATGACCTACTCCTGCTCCTATCTTCTATGTTTCTGTGTTTCTATGACTTCCTCTTGATTCTACTTTGAATCCTCTTGTGGTTTGTAGTGGATTTGGTGCACACTCATATCCAATCTTGTTAGTGTTAAATTATCTTTGCTCAATAAATAGGAAATCTGTAAACATCGCTATTGGAATTAGTGGACGGATGCCCAGCTGATTCAACGTCTCTAAAATATCATTGTGCTATTTTCAATGGCGTGGCTGCTGTTGAAGGTAAATTACATGTGATAACAGATGAATGCAGAAATGTAATAGTCTTTTTCAATACAATTGTGTCTTGTGTCTCATAGACGTGAATCATTAAATGCCCAACAGTGAAGTATTTTTACATGTTGATCAGATTTGAAGAACTATCAGGATTATAAATATTTTCATAAGTTCTGACAAACCAATGGAATTGCAGTTGACATCTATAAACAGCAAAAATATGGTTCTAGATGAAAGCTGAGACTCGAGTAAATATTGAAATTTCAGTGGTGTTATTATAAAAGACAGGGTAAAGGATAATTATTAACAGAGTTATAGATTTCCACATGAGTGCGTGCATGTGATCATATGCATAGGTGCTTTGGAAGATAATAATTAGCCAATTGTGGAATCTCTTGGGACAATGGCTGACCACTGGAACAAAGTTTCATTACTGGGAACACTGACCATTCTGATATGCTTCACAGCAGGTAATTCAATACATTTCTCTCATTTAATTTTTTTTATTAGTTATGTAAATTGACAGTAATGTAGCAATAAGTGTATATTTGCATACAACAGATCAATTTTATGAAGGGTTTAGAGTACTTCTCAGAGCCACTTAAACATACAATTACAGGTGACTCCTGCATCACAGCCATTTGTATTGCAGAAATTCCATGGGATAGGAGAAGAATTAGGCCTTTCATCCCATCAAGTCTGCTCCACCATTCAAATCATGGCTGATGTATTCTTGCATTTCATTTTCCTGCCCTCTCTCCAGAACCTTTGATGCCCTTACTAATAGAGAATCTATCTACTTCAAACCTACTCAATGACTTCATCTCCACAGCCGTCTGTGAAAAATTCCATAATTTCACCACCCTCTGGCTGAAGAAGTCTCCATCTCTATTCAAAAGGCATGTCTTTTGATTCTGAGGCTGTGTCCTCTAGTCCTAGCATCTCCCACTACTGGAAACATCTTCACTATGTCCACTCCACCTCGCTCTTTCAATATTTAGTATGTTTCAACGAGAGCCCCCATCATCCACCAGTGAGTATAAGCCTGAAGAAAAACTCTCCTCGTACATTTTTTTAAATATTCATTCTTATAGAATTCATAAATTATTCCACAAAAAAAAATTGAGATATGGAATGAAATTCACTCTGATAGAACTTGAAGATAGTAAATCGATAAGAAACGCAAACTGAAAAGAAAATCTGTGTTTAACTCATGCCCAGTGACATGGTTTCATGTTATGGAAAACTATGACAAGCCATTTTTTAGGAACTTAATCCCCTCGCCGTAACACAGGAATTGTCTGCTTTTCCACTCGGGGAATACAGAAAGTCAGTATGGCAGAGGCACGGTGTTAGATTCACAGTGCACTGCAGAACAGGCAGGAAGAGCAGAAGAAGGAAGAAGCCACTTTCATCAGTGTCCTCTGTAAGAACTCAGAAGGGTTAGACAAAACATCTTCTCTCATCTCATCCACCATTCCATTGGATCAGAAGTGTCTTGTTCTTCAGTTTGTCAATACTCTTCCATGAATGAAAATCAACAAAAAATTTTAATGCTAGAAACGTTCAGCAGGTCAGGCAGGATGTATACGTTCATAAGGTTGGTAAAATATTAACTTTGCTTCTCTACCTGATCTGCTGAGTGATTATTGAAAATGCACTTTCTACAGTCAGATCAGGATGGAGAACTTCAAAGATTTACAAACCTCCGTGTAAAAACAAGTTGCTCCTTATGTCAGGCCTAAATGGATGACCCCTTATTCTGGGACCACGTTGCTTGTACTGAACATTCTAGCTCAAGGAAATCGCTGATCTATCTACCATCAATGATTCGCAGAATCTTGCGGGTCTCAATCACATCACTTTCTCATACTTCTAAACTCCACCGACTACGCCAGTCTTACTCACTTCCTTCAGAGGACAACCCCATATCCCCAAAGCCAACCCACAGCTGCACATCAGGCCCTGCGATCAAAAGAAAAGTTACAGATAACAATCGATGGCTTTGGCAAAATCTTTGCCCTTTTAAAGGAAGGAGTCCTCCTGAGCTGATCAATTCTTGCCTTCTCATGACTGCTGTTCCACATCAACATAATTGACGGTTAAACTAAACTACCTGCAGTAGTTCAAGAAGGATGCCCATCAATGCATTAACCAGAGACAGACAAGAAATGCCAGTCTTACCCATAATTGCCACATTCCCAGGAGGACTTTCTAATCATTTACATTCACTGGAAGATTTATGTAGGGAGTGAAATATGAAAGTCTTGAGATTCTGTGAATGTAGTAAAAACACAGAAGTGCTGGAGGCCTCAGCAGGCCTCGCAGCGTCCGTAGAGGTAAAGATCTATAACCGGCTGGTCTGGCCTGAGCCCTTCTTAAAGTACAAGTGAAAACCCGGCAGGCACCAGAATTAAAAGCTGGGGAGAAAAGAAAGGGCAGGATGAGTAGCACAGACCAACAGGCAAAAGGTGTTATTTGGACGTGGAAAGAAAGATAGGAGAAAGGAAAGGTGAAAATTGTTTGGGGGAGGGGCGTTTAGCTCTGGGAAAAGGAGAGAGGTGAAAGAGCAAAGAGAGAGCGAGAGAGAGCGAGAGAGACAGAACCAGAGGAGAGGAGACATAGGGATAGATGGCAGGGGAGAGGGGGGCTGGGGGCTAATGGGAACTGGAGGTCAATGTTAATGCCATCCAGTTGGAGAGTGCCCTGAAAGAATACAATGGATTGTTCCTCAAATTTGCAGGTGGTTTCAGTCTGGCAGTGAAGGAGACCGTGGACAGACATCTTGGCAAGGGAATGGGGAGGGAAATTTAAATGGGTGGCCACAGGGAAATCCCCGCTATTGCAGCAGACAGAGCTGAGGTGCTCAATGAAGCAATTTCCCAGTCTGCGTCCAGTCTCTGATGTAGAGGAGACCTCAATGGGAACACTGGGCACAGTAAATTACTCCTACAGATTCAGAAGTGAAATATGACTTCACTTGGAAGGATTGTTTGGGGGTCCCAAATTGTGGTGAGGGAGGAGGTGTCGGCATGAGTGCAGCACTTCCTATGGTCGCAGGGGTAGGTGCCAAGGGGGCAATTGGTAGGAAGGGAGGAGGACAAGGGAGATACAGAGAACTCCCACCACTAGACACATTTTCCCCTCTCAGCCTTACTGCACCCTCCATTATTCCCTCCAGCCACACAGAGTCCAGTCCAAACCACTGGCCACCCGAGCATTGGCAGATTCTATGGGTAGCTAAAAAGTGTCTTCATTAAGTAATACTGCATTGTGAAGGTTTGCTTCATCATGTGGAGAAGTGACACCAAGCACCACTGTACATCCATGATTCTATAATGCACTATCAACTGCATGGAAATGTTCAAATTAAAAATTACAGATTTCATGCAGCTTGATGGCAACCTCTCGGTTTTCATTGCTGCATTGCTCCATATTGCATTTGACATTTTATGAGAGCCCCACTTAGTTCAACTTTAAAACAGGATTCTTTTATCATCCATTTTACTGAATGAGGGTCCCTCAGATTGAAGTTGGGAATCTTGACATGAATGGACATGAGAAAGCAAGCAGATTTAATATCAGGTTTTGGCAGCATTTATTTATATTCTAACCTCATCTGTGCCACGATGGGTCATTCGTCAATATGCTTAACAGCCAATGTTGAGAATTTGATTTGGTTGGTTGCACTAATAGCAATGGAATAAAGTGTCAGTTTAGAGCATTAAAATTGAAACAATTGTCTTAGCTCTATCAATAAATGGTTTCCCAAAAAACATGATTGCAAACACATACACTATTCATAAGGCATCATTTTTATAAAAAATTTCAATTTAGACATTCAGCATGGAAACAAGCCCTTTCAGCCCATGACCCCATGCTGCCCAATTACACCCAGTTGACCTAGAACCCTCGGTACGCATCTTGAATGGTGGGAGAAAACCAGAGCACGTGGGGGAAACCACATAGACATGAGGAGAACAAACTCCTTAAGGACACCGCAGGATTCGATCCCTTGTCCCGATTGCTGCCACTCTATCAGTGTTGCACTAACCACTACACTAACCATGCAAGGATAATGCTGAAAAACTTCAAAAGTCATTTAAAAATAATTCAAGAGAAAATTCTGTTCACATTACAGTTAATGGAACTTCTTCCGAGACCTGCAGTGATTTCCAATCCTTTTCATGGACGAGCATTTTAAGAAAGTCGGAACTCAATGTCCAGTTTCTGCTGCTCACCCGCAGGAATGTTGATTGTGCACAGGTTATCAATGATGAGAACGACATTGAAAATTCAAACTTTAATGGGAGTCTTCCCACTAAACTAATAATACATGGATTCAGGTAAAGGGACAACTTTACTTTTTGAAAAAGAAAGCTGAAAATTCATCCACTTCCAAAATTCATTGGAATATTCGATGTCACACATAAATCATGTTATGGACGAGATGAAGGGGGAAAGAATAATCCAGAAATCAGACTTTTCCTTTCGATTTACCAAGATGGGAAACTAGGAGTGACTTTGGGAGTAGTCTCCCTGAGGCTTTGCTTAAAACATGAAAAAAGGGGGTTTATGGTTGGAAAGGTCCTACTTTTAAACTTCAGGGGACAATCCTGCCCCTCCAGTGCCAAGCGATAATTGAGAAAAGAAACTTCTTGACCAGCTATCTTGATGCTGACCTCACGACTGGGTAATCTAACAAGATTTCCCAAATCTGGACAGTTTACAGGCCCTTCCAGCCCACAAACCCTTGCTGCCCAAATGCACTCACCTGACCAATGAACGTACTAACCCATACATCTTTGGAATGTGGGAGGAAGCTGGTGCCCAGAGGAAACCCATGTGGACACAGGGAGAAGGTACAAATTCCTTACAGATAGCAGTGGTTTTGAACCAGGTAGCTGGTGCTGTGTAATAGCTTTGTGCTGTTACATTAACCATGCCATCCCTACGCATACCGGGCTACCCAAATGAGCAAATGCAGAAAGCAACCTGTTAACTTTTAACTCGGTATCTTTACTGGTTTCTCTCAATTTACTAGTCCAAGAATTTGGAGACAGAATTTAGCCAACTATTCAAGGAGGTACTGAAAGAGTTCAGCAGTGTTGGAGATGTTGTCTTTTGGATGAGGTAATAAACACGATCCTAATTTGGTCTCTCAAGTAAATTTAACTAGATTCTATTCTTCTTGTCACTTTGACATATTACATGAGTCTGAATTGCAAACTAAATTGTATCTGATATCTGCTGGTGATTTGTGTGCCTGGTTTCCATATCACCATATCACAATTACAGCATTGAAACAGGCCATCTCGGCCCTTTTAGTCCACACCAAACCCGTAACTCTCCTCTAGTCCCACCTACCTGCACCCTGCCCATAACCCTTCATTCCCCTCCCATCCATATACCTATCCAATGTTTCTTTAATGATAAAATGGACCCTGCCACCACTATTTCTCCCAGAAGCACATTCCATACAGCCACCACTCTCTGAGTAAAGAAGTTCCCCTTCATGTTACTTCTAAACTTTTGACCCTTAACTCATGACCTCTTGTTTCAATCTCTCCTACCCTCAAGGAAAAAAGTCTATCCACATCAACTCTATCGATCCCCCCTCATAATCTTAAATACCCCTAGCAAATCTCCCCTCAATCTTCTATGCTCCAAGGAATAAAGACCTAATCTGCTTCAATCATTCTTTGTAATCTAGATTCTGAAACCCAGATAACATTTTCATAAATCTGCTCTGCACTCTCTCTACCTTGTTGATATTCTTACTATAATTCAGGGACCAGAACTGCACGCAGTATTCCAAATTTGGCCTCACCAATGCCTTGAACAGTTTCAACATCACTTCCCAACTCCTATATTCTATGCCTTGATTTATAAAGGCCAGCATACTAAAAGCCTTCTTCACTACCCTATCCACATGAGATTCTACCTTCAGGGAATGATGAACTATTATTCCTAGATCTTTCTGCTCCACTGCATTCCTCAGTGCCCTCCTATTTATTATGCATGTCCTGTTTTGACTATTTCTTCCAAAATTAAGCACTTTACACTTCTCAGCATAAAATTCCATCTGCCATCTTTCAGCCCACTTTTCTAAGCAGTCCAAATCCTTTTGCAATCTTTGAAAACCTTCTTCATTAACCACAGTTTCATCTTCATATTTACTTATCCAATTTACTACCTCATCATCCAGATCATTAATGTAAATGACAAACAGCAAAGCACCCAATACAGATCCCTGAGGCATACCACTTGTCACCGGCCTCCAGGCTGACAAACAGTTATCCACTACGACTCTCTGGCATCTCCCTTCCAGCCACTGTTGAATCCATTTGATATCTCAAAATTAATACCTAGTACCTGAACCTTCCTAACTGACCTTCCATATAGAACCTTTTTGAAGGCCTTACTGAAGTCCATATAGACAACATCCACTGCTCTACCCTCATCAACAGTCCTAGTCACCTCTTCAAAAAATTCAATAAGATTGGTCAAACCTGACCTTCCCCGCACAAACCCGTGTTGAGTGTTCGCACCTAGAAATAAAGCACAAAGCCTCAGAGAAGCCAATGCTGATGTTGTGCATTTGAACAACTTTGGGCACAAAGGTACGAGGTACCCAATGGAAGCACAGGACCTCCCCACCAAATCAAAAGGGCCATTTTAAGTACCGGAGTACAGCACCAATTAACCTCTGTCGTTTGTCCAATTTGCCTTGGCATGTTTAACATTTCTAATGTTTTATACGGAAAATTGTTAAAAGTGATAGCTGATACTTTTTAATTAAGGGCATCTGGGGCTAAGAAGCATTTCTGAAACAAATAGGATTTTTAAAAAATCAAAATACATGCAAGGAAGGAGAAGGAGGCATTGTCTAGAATGGAGAGATTCACTGTAACATTGAGTGCAAAACATAGCACAAGTATTAAATTGAGAGAAATAAAATTTATTTAAAGTAATTTGAAGCTCTCGCTATTAAAAAGTTAAGGGTTAAGACTTCAGTCCTTGAGAGATTGACTGGTAGCTATGAACATGATTGATCATTAACTGAGCTGAGATTGTATCTACACTGCAAATGCAGTAATTTCATCCGATTTGCTACATATCAGTGGTGGAACAGAGAATAAAACTGATTTCTGAGAAGCAGATAACTCCGAGCAATTTATGGATATTCGAGTTTCACTGTGAATCTTTACCTGGTTATGGTACTACAGTAAAACTCTTGGTAGCCAGTACCTATGGGGATTGGTACATGCCGGATAAGTGAATTTTATGGTTGCTTGAGATTGCACGTTGCATGAATTGACAAACTAACGGCTAAATTTCAGTATTTTTTATCTATTTATTTTCAGTGATTTTTTTGTCGGTTACTTGAATTTTACTGGGTTTGACTGTATTTGCATTTATGAAAAGGGACATTGTCATTAATCTATTGTTAATTTGAACCCACCTTATGGCCTATTTACAATTAGTAAAAATAATTTAGGAGAGGATTGTGTGGCTCCAAAATAGTACAATGAATACATACTAACTGGAAAATCTAGTTTTACCATAGATGACCATAACAAATAGAAGCAGCCAATTCAACTTCAGTCTGTGTGATGGTTCTTTTACACTTTAAAATATTTTGTCAATTATCTTTCAAGATTGACAGGGAAAAAACCTTCTTGGATTGACAGTATGGCAAAAGAATTAATTAATGCAATGGACGTGAATGTTGTCCTTGTTGACTGGAATATTGGTGCAGTGGCTTCATATTTCAATGCAGTGAAAATTTTGGATAAGCTAGGAGAGAAGATTTCCATCCTTTTACAACTATTTGTTGTAAGTATCTAAAAAAATGGGCTCAAGGAAGTGGTAACTACCAAGCTAAGTGGCTGTGCAAATATTGAATCCAAAATTAAAACCAAGCTCAATAATATTGGAAGGGTGTGGATTTGTTTTAATCATGGTCGATCTGCTGCAAAGACATCATTGTTCTGTGACACTGTTTAAAAATTAGATCCCCAGACCTGTGCATCTTGCATCAGGCAAGTAAAAATGAAGGAAGTGGAAGCTGTCTTGCTTCTTAAATTTTACAAGTAAAATCAAAACTATTTGTACAAATATAAACCACTAAACATGACTTTATCCATAGATTTAACTATGTTCTGATACACTGAAAATATTTCTTAGTACTAATAATATAACTTTGCGTTTTGAAATCGACCCAAAGGTGTACAGTTTTACTTGGAGTTGCAATAAAATATCTATTCCTGCACATTCAAACTCTATTTGAGTCGAGTGTTTTGTGTTTGCTGCTTTCTTTTCCAGTTACAAGTTACACCAAACCCTAATCGATTTCTTGACCATGAGAGTCTCAGAATTTGAGAATCCAGACCTCTCATATTCTTGAAACAATATTTATTTATAGAGATGAAATACTTGTCTGTATGTGTGTTACGTTTGGTTGTGTGTCTTGTGTTTTTCACTGAGGACCAGGAATGCTGTTTCGTCAGGTTGCATGTAAAATCAGATGACAATAAACTTGACTGATAATAGCAGCTTGTATTAGCCTTCATCCATGAAACACTTTTAGACCCCCCTAGACTCAAAGTGGTTAATTTAACCATTGGGTCCTTTTCTGTAGAAGTGAAAATCCTATTTCCCTATTCCCCAATTCACCAATCATGACCCACCCTTGTTTCAGCTTTGTGGCTTCCCCTAAGCTTATCATTTTTTTTGCCCACTGTTCCACCAAAGAGCATGACAGCACAGGATAGGCCCTTCAGCCCACTATGTGGTGTTGACCCATGTAAACTTATTCCACAACAATTTGGAGTCATCTATTTTTTCCCCACCCCTCACTCCTCTATTTGTCTCATCTCCAAGAGTCTTTTCAATGTCTCTATTGTTACTCCACCCCCAGCCAGCACTGTCTGTATGCTGAGATTTTCTGTTTTTTTTTTGCTCATTCTGCTTATTCCTTGAAGAAGGCCTCGGGTCCGAAATATTGGCAATATATCTTTATCTCCTATGGATGCTGAAAGACCGGCTGAGTTCCTGCAGCATTTCAGAGTGTTTTTCCAGAATCACAGCCTCTGCAGAATTTTGTTTTCCCTCTCTACTGTACCAGCCTCCACCACCACCCAGATCAATGCATTCAAGGCCCCTTCCACTTACCTCTGACATTTCCCTGAAACTATCCTCCACTCACCAATTCAAACTTCATAAAACATGCATCTTCTTTTATATCCTACCTCAGCCACAGAAACCTCGGACCTGCTGTTTGAAATTTTATCCTCTGTGGAACCATTGAACTAAGCTTTTTGATCATTCCTTCACCTATCTTCTCTTACCAGGGCAGTCACTGATATTTTTACACAAAATAAAAGCTACTGGCAACCTACAAGTAGCTCTAAAGATTCTTTGCTAACACTACGTTGGAAACGTCCTTATTTGATAATAGCATGAATTAACCACAGTTATATTTTCAGTTGCAAGGAAGCACAAAAGAATCGTTCCATTTGATTGGAATCAGTCTGGGAGCGCACGTGGCCGGAGTTGTGGGTCGCATGTTTGATGGAAAATTTGGAAGAATAACAGGTAATTCTATGCATACAGAAGGACCATTTCATACTTTTAGTAGGAAAAGCTTCACTATTGATAAAATATGCAATTATTACTACATTTAAGATTACTATAGAAGTACAATCTAAAACAAACTATGCATTTCTGTGCTTGCATCTTTACGGAATATTGATATGCAACACATAGCCAATAAGATAGTTCTGAAGAATGGTCAATATGAACAACTGCAGCAGGATGCAGATTTTGGTGACCATGATGGCAATCAAGATGATCCCAATTGCAAAGGTCAAGCATCAAAAGTCACAAACATCAGGAGCTGCACAGTGTAAGGTAAAACATCATGAGATGGGAATGTGTAAGGAGTTACCCTGTGCAGGGCTGTAACAAGAAGGGGAGGTGTCCTTGTACTCCTGTTAGGTAAAACATCATGAGATGGGAATGTGTAAGGAGTTACCCTGTGCAGGGCTGTAACAAGATGTGAATGCATCCTTGTACTTACAAGATAAGAGAGACATTGATGGATTGAGAAGCAGGAAGCTAGCAGGGAAAGGATAGCAACAGTTTTAGTCATTGGACAAGTAATGATATGATGATGTTCTAAGCACGTATCCAAGGGTATAAAAAATCACCATTTTGCTGATAACGGCAGAATGCATTCTCCGACTAACATTGTTAGTCGCAAGTGTTACAATCCGGTAATAAAGAACAAAGAACCCTGATTTCGACTCAATCTGGTGTTTGTCTCACTCATTCATGAACAAAGCAGACCTAACAACAGCAAAGGACAGGACTGGGAACCCCATGCCCATGTGCAGAGATGACGAAGTGACAGAACTCAACTCCTGTTTTCTGGGACCAGGCTCTGGAGGAGATAAGTAACCGACTTTCCTGGACAGATTTCCCCTCTGATGGTGATGCCATAGCAATGGAGCCATCGGTCACTGCTATGTTATCTCCACAAAATGTGGGACAACATTTACAGATTTGCCTGGCATTTCAGTCCACACAACACTGAAAGAGCATTAGCTTTCCTCTTCCTAGATAGTTCCTTGAGGTAGAAGATGATCTGGTTCTATTAGTTCTAGAGTTGCACTGATGTAAAGAGTTTTTTCCTTATGAGAAGATGACCTAATGTTGGTCTCTTAATCTAGACAGTTATGCAATACAAATCTGGAACTCACGTGCACAAGGAAAATTATAGATTAGGTACATTAAAGAGAAGGTATCTAAATAGTTCATCAGAGGGTAGATGAAAATATTAAACCGAGGCTTGTACATAACAAACATAGTCATGGCTTGTTTCAGTGTAGTACCATATAATTAAAACATTTTTCCCTTGCATGTCGATCTGGAGAAACACTGCTAAAGATTATTTTAAACTCCTTCATTTAGGCCTGTTTGCCTCTATTTTACAGGTTTAGATCCTGCTGGGCCCAAATTTTCAAACACAGGTGTTGACAAACGCCTTGATCCCGACGATGCGATGTTTGTTGAAGCTATTCATAGTGATTCAGACAGTAAGTGTGAGAAGCACAGATCTACATTTTAATGTTCTTCAGTCTGCAACTGCTCAACTGCATTGTGGGTCAGCTAGTTTCTGGCTTCTGCATCTTCTCTGTTTGTTGGATTGTGGAAGTCAGGTGCTGGAGGTCAGATGTTGCTCTGCTGTGGGACTCAGAACTGGGCACAATGCACATCTCCTGAGCTGAGGGGCAAAATGCACAACATACCTGCAACTCTATTCATTTGAATAGCATTACAGATTTAATTGAAATGATTTCCAGATTCCTTTATTGTCATGTAATAACTCAGAATATGTAATATTACCTGAAAATTTCTTTTGCCTGCTGTAAGGCAGACAAAGAGTAACTATTAGAATTGCCGGGGACCCCTTATAGTAAGAGAAAGAGAAGCAAAAACAAAAAAAACAAGTCCCTTCAGAGTCACTGAATGTCCGTGGAATCCCGCAGCCTGTTCAGCCGCACAGACTCCTGTTCAATTCACCAGCAACCTGAGCTCCAGATTCAAATCTCCAATATGATCAGGAAGCCTCCAGCACCCAAGGCCCTTCGGGAATTTGCCCTCAGGACCCTCTCAAATCCCAGGTCCAATACTGGTTCCCATGAGCCAGTCTCCAACAACCTGTGGGTCCTTCAAATGCTGAACCCCTCACTGGTCCACTGCCATAGTCACTGCCCTGTAGGGTCTTCTCCTATGCTACTCCTTATCAATGTGGAGGGTGGAGGGAGATGTTGTGATGTGCTATTAAGCAGGCACAAAACATAAAGTCTGTTCAAACAGGCTTAATTCTACATAAACTTCCACAGAGCTGGCTGTGAGAATGCTGTGCTGGCTCTGAGACTGACCTCGAGGGGCTGGATCTAGCTTATATCCCAAAGGGTGATTGGCAGCCGACCGGGTGGGGCTTGGTCCATTCAAGTCAGCTGATTGACAGCTGGCCAGGTGTTGGTTTGTCCTCCAGTGCTCTTTTGCAGGTACACAGGTTTTCCCCTGCATTAGGCTAGTGGTGTATCACCAGAGGTGTTCTCCCCATTTCCGATGCCTTGCAACCCCTCGTAGAATGCTGTCCAGCACAGCCTCCACCATCTTTGGCACAGACCCCATGGTTGGCGAGCAGTTGGACCCTGCGGAGTAGCGTGGTCCTCAACTCCCCACTCTCCTGGGTCCACACCAACAGCAGTTCTGCCATTACAGCAGCTAGGTACTTTTGCTCCCCCCCCCCCCCCCCCCAATATTCCTAAGACAGGTTTTTAATTCATTTCTCATGCTTATTTTGAGATTTTATAGCAGATTATATTTTTGGAATGGCAGAATTTCAAGGCATAAGATTGTTGGTCTTTGATTTTGTTGCTACTTGCTATTTTTTGCAACTATTTTCCTCGCCTCCAAATAATTAATGTAATATTCTGGTACTTTACAGACTTTGGAATTTCACAACCTGTTGGCCATATTGATTTCTACTTAAATGATGGAAAAAAACAACCTGGTTGTACACAAACCCTTTTATACTCAGGTAACATTTCAGTATTTATATTCCTAAACATTAACTGAAAGAGGTCATTGATTCATGATCATTGGGTTATAATGACATATCACAAAATGTTACCATTTATAAAATCTATAAAACCAAGTACATATCCTGAAGGAAAACATTATTTAAAATATTGCTTGCTCCTTTCCCAAAATAAATAAAACTAGAAAGTTTATGTTACAATCTGCATTATATCTTAAATGAATTGTCATAAGATTCATAATCTTATTAAGGCTTGATCTGGTGAAAGGAGGCATATATCAGGATTAGGCAGTTAGGTAAAGCAAGTCTTCAAAGACCAAAAGGGATGCAAGAGTTGTATTTAAGAAAGGCAAAAAGGAACACAATATATCCCTGGGAGATAAAATAAAGGTAGCAAGTATTCCTCCACTATTATTGTCGGTCATTTTCAGATGACTATCTTTTTCTTGTGGTACAGTTCATTAACTCCATTCTATTTACTTTTCATGTAATTAATGAAGTAAAACTTTACATCAAAGCTGAGCAAAACCACAGCAGAGAAGCAAGCCCTTTGGTCAATCTATTGCCCATACCCCTCCAATCCACATAACTATCCAATCTTTTAAATGTTAAAAATCAAACCTGCGTCTGCTAGCAGGTTCTTCCACATTCACTGCTCTCTGAGTGAAGAAGTTCCCCCTAACGTTCCCCTTAAACATTCTCCAGTGCTCATTCCCCTCATTCTCCAGTGCTCCAGGGAATAAAGTCCTAACCAATTCAATGCTTCCCTTTTACTCATCTCTTCAAATCCCGGCAACATTCTTGTAAATTTTCTCTATATCCTTTCAATCTTATTGATAACTTTCCTGTAAGCAGGTGGCCAAAACTGCAAACAATCCTTCAAATTCAGCCATCAATATCTTGAATACTTTGATTTATAAAGGATAAAGTAACAAAAAGGTTTATTTACAGTCCTATCCACTTGTTGATACCACTTTCAAGGAATTATGTATCTGTATTCCCAGATCCCTCTGTTCTGCCTCACTCCACAGTTCTCTACTGTTTACCATTAAAGTTCTACCCTGGTACGTTCTTGCAACGAGCCATACCTCACACTTGTCAGCATTAAATTCCATTTACCTTTTTTCCAGCTGATCCAGATCCCACTGCAAGCTTTGAGAACCTTTCTCACTGTCCACAGCATCCATACAGCAATTACTAATTATTACAACCTCTTGGTCTATATTGTCTGTGATGCGTATGCAATACTGAAACAGATACGCTGCTGTGTTCATTACAGAAGAGTGGTTTATAACTTGAAACATATAGGCTGGAATGTAATGAAAATCATATCGTTGAGTTTAAATTCATACACATTACATCTTAGATGTACAAATTCCTGTAGCTTGTTTCCTGTCGGGTCCATCAACACCACTCTGATACTTTTTGCTACTTCCCTATACTAAAGGACAATTTACAGTACTCATTGATCCACCATTATGTCTTGGCAGGTGGAAGGAAACCAGAACACTAATAAATTGGTCAAATGTAATTCCCCTTTCACAAAACAGTTGCTGATTACCATATTAGCTCCTACTATTTTCTATCTAAACTAACTAAAAGCATTTCTTTGTTGCTCAAACAAAGAAAATTATCTTTAATTTTACCTTGTTAGGCAATAAAATGGAATATATAATATGATTTCTATTTTAGCATGTTTTATTGTTCCAATAAAATCTTATTTATCAAACACTCTGGTTTTGACAAATTTGGTATACATTTCTTCTAGATAAATGCAATGTACACAATTCTAAGCAAGATACTCATAACATAACAATTACAGCACGGAAACAGGCCATTAGGCCCTTCTAGTCCGCACCGAACCAAACACCCCTTTCTAGTCCCACCTCCCTGCACAATGCCCATAACCCTCCATCTTCTTCTCATCAATATACCTGTCCAACCTTTTCTTAAATAATACAATTGACTCCGCCGCCACTATTTCTCCCGGAAGATCATTCCACACGGCTACCACTCTCTGAGTCAAGAAGTTCCCCCTCATGTTACCTCTAAACCTCTGCCCCTTAATTCTTAACTCATGTCCTCTTGTTTTAATCTTTCCTCCTCTTAACGGAAATAGTCTATCAACATCCATTCTGTCTATCCCTTTCATAATCTTAAATACTTCTATCAAATCCCCTCTCGACCTTCTACGCTCCAAAGAATAAAGACCTAATCTGCCCAATCTCTCCCTATACTCCAGATGCTTAAACCCAGGTAACATTCTGGTCAACCTTCTCTGCACTCTCTCCACTCTGTTTATATCCTTCCTATAATTAGGCGACCAGAACTGCACACAGAACTCCAAATGAGGCCGCACCAACGTCTTATACAATCTCAACATCACCTCCCAACTCCTATATTCCATTCAATGATTGATAAAGTTTAAGTTTCAAAAAAGCACAAAATAATTCTGCCTACTGATTTTAAATCTTGTTATTCCTCCCAGTGTACAAACGTGTAATCTGTGACCACATGAGGGCAGTGTATCTGTACATCAGTTCCATCAAGAATCGTTGTCCATTGGTTGCATTCCCTTGTCAAACGTATGAGCAATTTACCAACGGGAAATGTGTGAACTGCTTTTTCCACTCTCTGCAGCAATGCCCTCGCATAGGTACACAAATACTTATATGTTTTATCAATGTGTATTATTTAAAATGTTGAATGAACCTTTTAACATATTTGATGGTAAAATTCAAGAACTGTTGACTTGATTGCTCTTTCCCAATATCATAAGGTGAACAAAATGGGCTGCATTCTATTTGTTAGAACTTGGAAATTACATACAGATCCTTTAAGATTTATAAAACCCCCTGATAGGAATGGTCAGTGGGACTTATGGGAAATCCAGCTCAAATATTCCATATAAATAAGGCAAGGGGTAAACAAGAGCTCCTCCTGCCTCAAATTGCTCTTGCTGCATTTGGCGTAACAAATCATAACATGAACAGGAGAACTCCGCGTTTATCCCTGTTTGGTCCAAGGAACCATGAAAATGCACTTTTGTCAGATATTGGACATTATATTAATGTTATACTTCTACATATTTGTGAAAGTGGGCTCCGATAGAAATGAAAGAATTTCATGTATGTTATATTCTAAATGTTAAGAGCCTTTACCTTTAATAGAAGGTGTCTTCTCTGTGCAAGAGCAGATGATGTGAATTGAATATTTGGTTTCTTGTGATTGGATACTGCAAGTAAATTAATTTATCTCTTGTACCCAAACCTTTAGTGGTGAATTAAACTCATCAGTTGCTGTAGTTAAGACCAACTGCCTTACTCAACATTGATGTGCGTTTTTAAACACTCTCGCTCCCGACGGCCTTCGCAATGCTCATCCCAAAAACGACATCGTTCCTGACAACTGGCAGAAAGCCCAGTACTTCAGGGCTCCTGTTCTTGCCGACTCAACCTTCCTTAAGCCAGTTCATTGTATAACGTGCTTCAACCCACTACAAGATTACTAAAACTGTTGAATACAATTGTATAATTGTATACAGTCAACATGGCTTCCCAAACTGAGCTATGTAACCTGTTGGCATCTCATCTTGTACAAAGAATACAGGATGCCAACTTGACCATCGAGCCAACAATGGATCTCATGAACCAGTCCCATTCTTCCTATTCAAATCCATTATTTGCTAGCAGTCCTACACACTTGTCCATTAAATCTTTTGATTAATTTGCCATTACCCTCCACAAGAAGGCAACACCATAGCCAATTAATTTAACAGCATGCCTTTGGGACATGGGAGGTCATCAGTGCTCGAAGATAATCGTATGAGGTCACAGGGGAAATGTGTGAATTTTACTCAATCACAGGATCAAAGCAGGATCACTTGAGCTATGAAGCCAACACACTAACTGCTGCATTATTGTGCTACCTGTGGTAGCATTGCATAGTTTAACAGTTTATGGGAGTGATTTTTATTTTGGTTAAATAGCATTCAGATGTCTAGTTTGAATCAGCTGACAGAAATAAGAGACAGTATTAATATCATTTAATTCCTTCAACTGTCCACCTGCAGTCTCTGGTTTGTTGGATTGGCTTTTATGGTGATGGCACATTGCAAATGCTGCAACACACTTCAAGAATATGGACCATATATTAATTCCTTGCAAATGTATAACAAAGCAGCATAGACATTATGACACACAGGATTGCTTCAACCTCTCTGTGATAGTACAGATTAGATCACCAATGTGTACATGTACAGATTGTAGTGTAGGATGACTATGATTGGCTGAGATCAGCCTACTGGCAGGTCTTAAAGGCTGGCTCCTAGCCAGACCAGGTCATTCTGGACTGGTCAACCTACTTGTGATATGCTCCAGTCTTTTAGTTAATAAAAGCCTTGCCACCTATTGGCAGGTCTTAAAGGATTGCTCCTAGCCAGACCAGGTCATTCTGGACTAGTCGACCTACTTGTGATATGCTCCAGTCTTTTAGTTAATAAAAGCCTTGCCACCTACTGGCAGGTCTTAAAGGATTGCTCCTAGCCAGACCAGGTCATTCTGGACTGGTCGACCTACTTGTGATATGCTCCAGTCTTTTAGTTAATAAAAGCCTTGCCACCTACTGGCAGGTCTTAAAGGATTGCTCCTAGCCAGACCAGGTCATTCTGGACTGGTCAACCTACTTGTGATATGCTCCAGTCTTTTAGTTAATAAAAGCCTTGCCACCTATTGGCAGGTCTTAAAGGATTGCTCCTAGCCAGACCAGGTCATTCTGGACTAGTCGACCTACTTGTGATATGCTCCAGTCTTTTAGTTAATAAAAGCCTTGCCACCTACTGGCAGGTCTTAAAGGATTGCTCCTAGCCAGACCAGGTCATTCTGGACTGGTCGACCTACTTGTGATATGCTCCAGTCTTTTAGTTAATAAAAGCCTTGCCACCTACTGGCAGGTCTTAAAGGATTGCTCCTAGCCAGACCAGGTCATTCTGGACTGGTCGACCTACATGTGATTCGCTCCAGTCTTCTAGTTAATAAAAGCCTCGGTTTGGATCAACAAGCCTTTGATTCTTTCGACGCACTCTACACTCTCATACCCACATAATGGTTAAACTAAATCCCTCTCTGCCCTTGGAGAGGCAAGAGACTGTAGATGTGGCCATCTGGAGCAAAATAAAACAAAATGCTGGAGGAAGTCAATGAGTCTAGAAA
This sequence comes from Narcine bancroftii, assembly GCF_036971445.1. Classification (NCBI taxonomy): domain Eukaryota; kingdom Metazoa; phylum Chordata; class Chondrichthyes; order Torpediniformes; family Narcinidae; genus Narcine; species Narcine bancroftii. The sequence goes on along the minus strand of NC_091475.1, from coordinate 2,895,516 downwards.
CATCTGTGAAAGGGATAGTCGCTGTGCTGAGACCCAACATCAGGACACAGAACATTGAGGGACGATGGCCAGCATATGGAAGGAGGGATGAGACTTGGGCCAGTAGGTGATAGGCAGAGCCAGTGAGGAGGGCGATGATGGGCAGATAGAGCCCAATAAGGAAAGGGGAGCAGCAGTTGGTCAGTGATGTAGAAACAGATAAACAGGAAAACAAAGGCCAGGTGGAACTGTAGGAGTGGGGAGGGGGAGAAAGAGAGATGCTATCATATTAATGTGATAGCCTGATCTGGTCCTCAACCAAAGTTTATAAATGTTAACCCAAAAATGCAAAAAAATTATCAGGCTGCTGATCGACAGCCACCCATTTTAAAAGGTTCAACTCTTCTGCCATAATATATTTCTGATTTGAAGGAAAACTAGGAAAGACGTTTGACATTAATGCATTTTCACAATCATTTAGGACTTTTGGAGAGTGGAAGTTTGCAATGAGAAATCAATGTGGAAAGAACAAAGGGCTGAAGATTATGGAATCTGATAAGTAAGGAAGGTGGTAAATCATAGAAGGGAGGAAATGATAGGCAGATAGAACCAGGTCAGGGGAGCGTGTTTGTTAAGGGGGGGGGGGTGTGAGAAAATCTGTGTGGATCTGAAAGAGAGAGAAAGGAACATAGATGATGTTCATTCCATGAAGTTGGTTTGTAGAATACACAAGTGGAAGGGAAAGTGCTCTTCTAGATTGTGTTTGGCCTCATTCTGGCAATAGAGAAGGTCAAAGACAAGCGGTTGATGTGGGGAAGGGAAGGAGAGTTGAAATAACATGCAACTGAGAGCTCAAGATGCCAATGTGGATTGAGCTCCCTTGGCAGAAGCATGTATGAACTTTAAAAGAAGTTATTATCGGAATTAAAAAGAACAGAACTTCAAGATTTCATCCTCTTGGAATAATAAATTTTTCTCACTCTACTGCAAGAGTAACTACACAGCAACAATATCCAGTCATTGGAAGTTAATTATAAAATACACAAATCCATGAACTATAAAAACATCCTGTTAATAGCTCTTCCTTCCTAATCAGTCGTTTTGTTGAACCATATTTTGATCACTTATACAACTAAGCTAAAAAAAAATTGCTAAATTATATTGCAAAAACATTTTGTATGAACTGAGCACTCACTGTGTGCCTTTGTAACTGGTATTGGAGTTGAAATTCCTAGAACTCTCAAGGTCACAGCACAGGTTGATAGGAGAGTTAAGAAGGCCTATGGGATGCTGGCCTTCATTAGTTGGGGATTAAGTTCAGGAGATGTGAGGAAGTGTTGCAGCTCTATAAATCTCTGGTGAAGTTGTACATAGAATATTGTGTTCAATTCTGGTCACATTACAGGAAAAATGTGGAAGCTTTAAAGAGGCCGCAGAGGAGATTTACCAGGATGTGGCCTGGAATGGAAAATATGTCTTATGAAGCAAGGGTTAGCAGAGCTGAGGCTTTTCTCTTTGCAGCAAAGAAGGATGAGAGGTGACTTAATAGAGGTCTGCAAGATTCTGAGAGGCTTAATCACTAGTGTGGAATCACCAAAGAATTTTTGTACAAAAGTGAAGGGAGGAAAGTTTATGGGAAACTTCAGGGGCAAGTTTTGTATTTTTTTTAATAAGTGTGGGTACCTGAAATGCATTGCAAGGTTGTGATCCTGGAGGCTGGAACAATAGGGGCATTTAATAGACTTTTGGACAGGCAGATGGATGAAAGAAAAATAGAGAGTTATGAGGTAGGGAGGGTTTCATTTTTTGGTGGGGGGTACGTATTTTAGGTCAGCACAGCTGTAATGTTCTATTTTCTATGTTATATAACCCACGATTAACCCAAATTCAGATTACTTTTCCTCTCAATACAGGACTCTTTGCTCTCAATGATGCAGGAGTAGCAGGTCTTGAAACACGGGAATCAGAACAATTATATTCCAAACTTAGTGAATCACATCAGTTACAGATTGCAATGCCAACCAGCCAGGTTTTAAAATTGTTGCCATGGAAGATAACAAGTCTCAGACTTGCTGCAAATGTTTGAAATGTTGGAACAGATTTGGACTTAGAAGTGTGTTAAACTGCACAATATTAATGTAATAGCCTGATCTGGTCCTCAACCAAAGTTTATAAATGTTAACCTAAAAATGCAAAAAAAATGATCAGGCTGCTGATCGACAGCCACCCATTTTAAAAGATTCATCTCTTCTGCCATAATATATTTCTGATTTGAAGGAAAACTTGGAAAGACGTCTAACATTAATGCATTTTCACAATCGTTTAGGACTTTTGGAGAACGGAAGTTTGCAAGCACTTCTGCAGCCAAGGGAAGTGAAAGCATTTTTAATGACATCAAGCCATGTTCCTTTCTGTGGTGAGTGTACTGTTGATCCACACTGTTACAATTATTTTATCTTTCTAAATAGAAATCCTTTAACATGAAGGATGGAGAAAGGTGCATTACAGAAATCATTATGGTGTCAAATTGCTTTGCAGCTTATGAGTTTCACAATTCATGGCACTTTTGCAGCAATGTATTGATTCATATATAATTCAGATTTTGGAAAGCAAAGATGCTGGAGAGCTGATTTAAATGATTTCTAACTCAGCTGTGGCAACTCATTGAATCACATTGCATACTAATCAGTAGCTTGTTCTATTCTTGGTAGACACTTGGTTAAAATCTCCAACTGCCCATTTTTAAGTCACACAGCATGGTAAGAGGGCCCTTCCAGCCCACGGGCCCGAACCACCCAATTAACCCACACCCACATATGTTTTTTGAAGGATGGGAGGAAAGTGGAGCACTTGGAGGAAACGAACACAGACGTGGGGAAAATGTACAAACTCCTTACATACAGTGCCGGATTCGAACCCGATCGATGGCACTGTAAACATGTTGTGCTAACTAAGCTAACCATGCCACCTTTAGACACAAGAAATCAAAACCTCCCTTAATTTGTCAAAGATTAGTAAAATTCCAAATGAGAAAAGTAGACCATTTATGCCCAAATATAGTTTATACAGGTTCCTGTCAATCTTACAAAAGATTTTGCCAACACTCTTAACTGATTTGAACATTTTTACGTTCAGGAATGAGCTTGTACTCCTGATGTCTAACTATAGACTAGCACAGTTATACAAGGTGGATTAAAGAAATGCTCCTCAAGGGGCAGATGTAAATAATTGTTGTTTTCCTCCAGCATATGGTAACCACACATCAGATACGATTCACAGTTTAACTATTCAAACAACTGGTTCACGCGATGGGTTAAAATTGTGACACTGCTATTTTTGTGGAACCAACAGAATAGAGAGCAAGACACAGTGCTGCTCCAAAGGGTTCAATCGCAGGTCCTCATGTCAGTTACTCCATTCGTGTGTTAAACGACCTGTTAAAAGGATCCAATGCCATTTTTAAACTAAAATCCTGCAACATGGGTCCGTGCCCAAGATGGCTGCGTCAGTGCTCAGCAGGCAGCCGCAAGTGGTTGCAGAGTATGGGGACCAGCGGACAAGCGCAGGGCACCAGAAATGGGAAGAACCCCTCCCCCCATTGAGATGGAGAAGCAGAGGAGATGACCTGACAGGGCAGTGATCATGGACAGCAGACCAGCGAGGGGCTCAGTGACTGAAGGGCCCAGAGAGGCTGCGGACTGAATCATTGGAATCAGGAATTGGAACTGGGATTCAAGAAGGAGCTGAGGGCAAGAAGTGCCCCCGAATAGCCTCAGGCACTGAAGGCGTTCTGATTGTATTGGAAGTTAGGACCTGCACCTCAGGATGTCAATGGATCAAGCAAGGGGTTTGTGCGGCTGCAGGGGCACTGGAGGCAAATCCATGGACACTCAGCAACTCCGAAGGGGCCCTCTTTTGCTTCTCTTTCTCTCGTACGGCTTGCTTCAGCCATGACCGTTCAGTCTCAGTGTCACACTAGCTGAGAGGGCTCGTCTTCTCTCCCCCTCTCTCTCTCTCTCTCTCTCTCTCTCTCTCTCTCTCTCTCTCTCTCTCTCTCTCTCTCTCTCTCTCTCTCTCTCTCTCTCTCTCCAACTGAGACTGCCAGAAAGCTGGAATCTTGAACCTTACTAGACGACATTATATGGAGACACTTGTAAATGCTTGAATAATGTTATTCTAATTTCCCTGTAAATGGTGCTTCTGAGCCAAAAAGTAACTTGCCCTTCAGCGTTTTATTCATAAACTTAATGGAATTTCCTCATCCATCGAGCCAATGGCTGAGATTGAATTCCCCAGTGCAGTTTATAATCACTTCTGATTACATTCCTGTCAGATTCCTTTATAACCTCAGAGTTATTTAGTATCACAAGATGCCCACCAGAGAAAGGAATGGGCTCCATGAAGACAACATTATGTCCACTAATAAAACATAATTTTAATAGGCTCTCTCAGAAATCCAATCCAGTACCCTAGGAGTGTTTAAACTTTAAAGGAACACGCAACTTCAGGAAATTGATTAGGAAGATTGGAGTGAGAACCAGGGCAGTTTCTAACTTAGTTCTTTACACATTTATCAGTAAACTCTCTCTCTACTTACTCATTCTGTTATTTTCAATATAATGAAGACCAACTTAAAAGCCAGCAGGTGAGAGATGCGCTTTCACCACAAAGTGTTTGAGAACCAGCAGAGTATCAAGGGGTACATTTTCTCAGGGCTGTTGTAGAATTATCAACCCTCCTGGATCAGGACACATTTATTATATCTTTCCCTTGAGCACCATTTTTAATGTTTTCTCAAATTATGATGTTACTCCTGTTACGAGCCCAAAGGACCCCAAAACCCAGCAGCAATAGACATTCACCAAAACAAGTGGTTTTTAAAACAAAAGTTGTCTTTAATCAACTTTAAACATGAAAACAAACTTTAACTTATCTCTATACTTAACTAACCCAAATTCAAATTCAAAGCGCACGTGTCTGATGTGTGTGTGTGTAAATTTAAGAAAAGTTCTTTGGTTCACAGTTGAATCTCACTTCTCCTTCCAAGTTCCCTGGATGTAGGCAACTCTTACACTCTGCAAAGAATTCAACATGTATAAAATTCACCAGGCTTTGGTGCTTGAAAGGTCAATGTTTACCGCTCAGGAAGGTTCTTGTAGGATTTGCAGAGAGTGATTTGTTGTTCCAGGATTTCCATAACTGAGGTACCACCATTAGTCACCTCAAGGTCTGGCTGGTGAAACTTGCCCCATCAGGGTTTTCCAGATGGTAACCTCTTTCTTTCAGGCTAGCACAGAGTTCCTTTCTGTTCCTCTTATTCCAAGAGAAACATCAGACCAATAGCACTTCCAGCCTCCACTGCTCTGGAACTTTGTTTCCAACTAGCTCTTCCTGGCTTGTTTCAGCCATGACCATTCAGTCTCTTTTCAGTGTCACCCACACTAGCTGAGAGGGCTTGTTTTCTCTTCCCCTCTCTCTCTCCAACTGAGACTGCCAGAAAGCCCATGTGACTCTCTCACTTGCAAAACCCCCACCCTTCTTCAGCAAACAATGGGAGCTCTTCTCCTTGGTCAAGCTGGTGTCTTAGATAAACAAAACCCAGGTGTGACCTTTCTGTGAGCACACTGAAAGTACTTTTTAACAGCCAGTTTGTCTCCTACAAACAATGGTCTTCCATTTCATGGCGTCGTTTCAATTAGCACCTACGTGAAATGTGCATAAAAGTCTCCAAAGATCCTGCAATGTTACTGAATATGAATTCTTCAGTCTTTCAAGTAAGATCTGTTTTAAAATGTGAATATGTATGTAACCTACTCTAAATCTTACCAAATTCTCCCAATATTTATCCATTACACTCCCAAGCCAAAAAGGTGGGCAACACCTCCTGGTATTCTTTCAGTCGCACCTTCCATGGGGAAGCGCATTAAGCCACTTTGAACATCAGTGAGTAACCAAAGCCTTCAGGGAGATGCACTCCGCCTCCACCATCTGACTCAACAATTAACTCAATTAGGGACTTATTCAAAAATTCCCAGATGCTAAGGGACTGGGAGACCTCGTACAGGATACCATGAATGAAAACTTGCAGGTTGAGTTGGTGGTGAAGATGGCAAATGCAATGCTGGCATTCAATTCAAGAGGAATAGAATACGAGCAGGGATCTGATGTTGAGGCTTTACAAGATACTGGTGAGACCTCCCTCGGAGTATTATGAGCAGTTTTGGTTTCCTCCCACACCTACTGCAGACCCTCCAGCTCACCCTCTTGATTCGTTGTGCTAACCAATTTAAATTACCTGTGCCAGTGGGAGATTCACAATAGTGCAAAGATGAACATGCTGCAAATCTGACTGAACACAATAATGTAAACCAGGACTAGAAACAAGCATCAATCAGGGAAAATGTAAATGGTCTTTCAATGAACTGCTGCTATTCTGTGGAGCTGCCTGAGAGAGAGTTGTGCAAAAATAGCAGGGCGTGATTAGGTAATACTATTCACATTGGCCTAAATATCTTTTCTGCTGTTTTCTCCAATCAGTGAACCATTTTCTGGTCGAACTCTTTTTGGGAGACGTTGGAACTTATAATCAGCATGTAGAAGTAATATTTCTGAATAATAACTACGCAAATACATCAAAGCTGAAACTGTCAATGTAAGTCTTTAACTCAACTTTTGTCGTGTCTATTGGAAAGCCACATATGCAAAATAATTTTCCACATCCTTAATGATGCACAGTCAATTGCACAAAGACTGAAGTAATCAAAACTGAGGGATTTTCTTTGCAAGAGATGGACAGTATCCCTGCGTTGGTCACTCACACTGACCTGGACTCGAACTGGGGGCAGGCTTGTGGTATTTCAGCCTTTATGGGGGAGAGAGGGGAGCAGTCATGAGCCTGCCAGTGAGAGTAGGGTCAACCAGGAAAAGTCATGTAATTTCCATATGACAAATATGTACAAAAGTGGTTTCACCACATTTAAGAAGGTTGATTATTCAAACTACTCAATATAATGTTTCAATTCAAAGGTAATTGTTTATGATATACTTAATAATACATGAACTTGCAGTGAATACTAGTTTAATTGCCTGATTCGTGCAGTTCTGGTGTTCCAGAGGAGGTCATTCAACTAGAATGGTTGTAGAAAAGGATGTTGCCAGGACTGGATGGGCTGATTTATCAGGAGAATTGGGACAGGATGGGACTTTTATCCCTGGAGCATAGGAGGCCCAAATTAAAAAGTCAGTCTCTTCTCCACAGAATAGGGGAGTCTAAAACTAAAGAGCACAAATTTAAGTTGAGAGGTTAAAGATGTAAAAGGGATCTGAGGGGCACTTTTTTTTTTCCACCCAGAAGGTGAAGGGTAGGTGGGAAATGGTAGACGATGATACAATTGTAATATTTTAAATACATTTGGAGGGGCATCAGATAGGAAAGATATGGAGGGATGCAAATCAAAGACAGGCAACTTGGTCATCAGGGACATTGAGCTGAAGGCCACGTTTCCCTGCTGTAAAACTCAATTGACTGAAATTAAATGCTGAAGTGTATGATGAGGTTCTCAAGTGTATGAAAGGGCTCATTTTAATTGACAACAGAGGTTAAGATCATTTAACAGAAATAATGACAACATTAGGAATTTTAATATTTTCTGTCAAAACTGGAATTCTGCTATAATTCAGATTTATTGTGGTAAAGACCAGAACTGCTATAAGAAAGTCAACAACGTATCAATGCTACCTTTCCACCAAACTTACAAAGGGCAATCAAAAACATTCAAAGAAATGTCGTGCAATTCCTCCTCTCTTTAGATAGCCAACATTGGTGACTAAGAATAAAACTGAGATGCTCATTATGTTTTTAAATGAGCCAAAATATACTCCCATTTTGCCAGTGATTCAGAAGAGTGAAGGGGGCTTCTCATAGATCAACAGGATCCATATCTGCACAGAAGTACTTAAGATAAGATCCCACCCACTCGTGTGAACAAGTCAAGCTGACAGGCCAAGAACACCATACCTGGTCCTCTAAGCCTCATGCTTCCTCACCACCCCCCCCTCCCAACTTTATGCTAACCTTAGCTAATCACAAAGAGGAGGGAATCCAATCTGCACAGTAAAGTAGGTTGAAATCTTTTTCTTAAATAAGATACATTTATTTTAAAATTTAATTTCAATTTAAATACTTTTATTTAAATATAAAATTTTTCAATATCTGATCGCAAGAATTATTTACAAATTGTTAAAACCTTTGACAGTACAGTTTGTCAAAATGCAATCTTGTATTTTTATTTCCAGATCTAAATCTACACTGTGGTGGTGAAGGTAGGGCTTAGTGAAAGTAGAGATACAGGAAGTTATCGCTCAAAATCTGTTCCCCCATCTCCCATACTACATCACTAAAAACCGAGTGTAGCAACAGTTGATTTTCCATTTTGTCTTATGCCTTCTTACTAAAGACAAACAATTGGATTTCTGGCCCAATAGACTTTTTTTAAGCTTGCATTCCAATGCCAACAGTCACTCTTCAGGATCCACTGACCAAGGTCTAGTTGCCATTGTGAGGGATGGTCATGGCAGGAGGGACAAGGAGGAATTGTATGTCTATGCAACAACAGGAGGAGAAGCAGAGTGTGCTTGAGGGTGAGGCAGATCCAGTGGCATGCAGCACATTATTAAATCTCTTAATGATTTCCTCATAGACCCAATAAGTCTTCAAAGAACAGAACAGTGAAAACAGTGATGTCATATGATCCAAGCAGAGGGAACATAATGGCCATCTTTATTAAACTGTTGTCAACCTGGTACAGAAAAACGCATGCAATCTACATTGAGAAGTTGCGCATGACAGAGATCCCTTTAAATAGCAGGTAAATGATTGCAAGGTATTGTACATCACTGTTTTTCTGAAGTTTCTAATTTTTTAAAAATCCCCCGATGAGTTAATTTATCCCTCAGTATGATTCTACATGAACTCATAGCTCTCAGTTGACTGGACATACACCAGAAGTGAAAATGGTCTGTTTGATCAAATCTGATTTAATTTTCAAAGTCGAATCCTCTCTCTCACATGGGTCACTGTACAATAATTTTGAACAGAAACTCAGTCAAGTCTTCTTCTTCTTTGATCAAGGGCATCAGTCCCAATAGAGTTAAGCAAAGTCAGCTCAAATAGAAAACTTCATCACCCTGGTTATTAACACTGTTGCTGGACCACACCATAAACTTAGCACAAAGCAATACTGTTCTTTCTGACTGCCACAGTGGTTCCTAAAGAATGATTTTATGGAACTATCTATACATTGAGAAATTGCTCGGGATTTCAACTTGCATAGTCATAATTTTGAATGTACAGCCCTGTCAAATGCCCAATTCGTGAAATGAAATCACTCATTTTAAACCCATAACACAAGCTTCCAACTATAATTCAACATGAACAGTATACTGTACAATTCCACTATTTCCTGCCCATCTCAGATCACCTGGCCTACTGAAATGCGCCTCTATTATTCCCATGCCTTGTAAACTTGGCATCCTTTCACTTGACATCCTTTCACTTGACACAAATTTAGCTGAATCCAGAGCATTCCTGTCTGCACACATTAACCCTGTACCGATAACCCACACTAACTCCCTATCCAACAATGCCTCCGTCTCCATAACCTCCAAGTTGTGTTCACACATTAACCCTGTACTGATAACCCACACTAACTCCCTATCCAACAATGCCTCCGTCTCCATAACCTCCAAGTTGTGTTCACACATTAACCCTGTACTGATAACCCACACTAACTCCCTATCCAACAATGCCTCCATCTCCATAACCTCCAAGATATTGATACTCTTCAAATTCCAGGCCCCTGTATGTTCCAGTTTTAATAACTCCACCAGCAGTGGCCATATCCTCTGTTACAATCTCTGGAAGCCTCATTTTAAATATCTATACCACTCCTCCAACATGGTCCTTTAATCAAGTCTTTCTTCATTGGCTCGGATTACTTTTGTGGTTCATTGTCAAATACTGCCTGGAATTAAAAGTACAAATGAACTGCCAGAGGTATTCAGGGAGAATCAGTAAGAAGAAAATATATCGTGTTGACCAATTGTACATGTGATAAATGTAGTGTGTACAAGCACTAATTGATGTAAATAGTTTCCAGTTGGTGGGCGATAATATAGAATTTAAATGACAAAGCAGATGTCAAGGAGTTTAAAAAAGTTTTTAAGAAAACATTAGACAATGTACTTTAAAACTGATGCAATATTTGTGGTTAATCTACAAATCCAGTTATTTCATAAGGAATATTATCTAATTTTCTTTTTTTCAAGTGAGAGATCATTTCGCTGCATCTATAATATGACGTTATACAAAAACTTATTTCAACAATTTGTTAACTGTCAGTAGAAGCAAAATGTTTCATCGTCAATCACTCCAAGAACAAAGCTGCCCGACAACACTCTCTTTATCAAAAGAAGACTGAACGCACTTCACTCAAAAAGGTTATTTGGTGTATTATGAAGAAATATCCTGAATTTGGTCAGTTGCATTATATGTGAAGGTTTGTTCAAAATGGACAAGGCAGTATACACAAGTATAAATCAAGCATCAGCAGATTTACATGTAATGGATGTACAATTAGAACTTATGGCAAAATAAACATGTATACAGTTGTATTGTAGCTTTCGTCAGAGTATAATTTGTGAATTATTTCTAAATTTAATTTACTGTTTAATTTTGTTTCCATTTTTGTAAATAACTCTACCCACTCCTTGTCTGAAGATGTGTGCATTCCAATTCATTTTCCAAAAGAGACAACTTCCTGAATGAACCCTAGGCTCACAGCGCGATATATTTGGAGGGTGTAGAGCTCGTCGAAAGAATCAAAGACTTGTTGATCCAAACCAAGGCTTTTATTAGCAAAAGACAGGAGCTCTTCACAGGTGGCCGACATGTCTGGAATGATCCGACCTGGCTTGGGACACAACCCTTTAAGGCCCAGACAATAGGCGTGGCTTAGCTCTCAGCCAATCGCTGTAAGCACAGTCTAGATACTGTAACTATATACACTATATACATTGGTGATAGATCTGTACTATCACAGAGGGCTTCACTTTTTGAACCAAACTTTTTTTAACCAAATCCTACCATTCTTGAATTTTAAAAATGTCAGAGTTTGCCAGTTTAAATGAAGCTCAAATATAAAAATCAGTCCAGTTTGACAAGCATCCTATTTGCCCAAAACATACTCGCTTTGGAATGGCCAAGAAATGGACTGCAGGGAATTTGATCAGCCACAATCTCTCTGATTGGCAGATTGGGCCCTTATCCTTTACCCTTCCTCTAGTCCTCAAGTCAAACAATTGAAGAGCATACTTTTCATCTGTGATTTTTGAATCTGTGAGCAAATCCTAGCTCTGGATTAAAAGTGCTGGTGCATCACTTATGATTTTGCAGGAAATTGACTTCTTGGAGATTGGCATTGCCTTAAAAAGATGAATATCGGGTCAGAAATCCAAATGTTTGAGTTTAGTAAGAGAGCATAAAGCACAAAGACAAAATGGGGAAAAAAAATCAAACGTTGTTTCACTCAATTTTAGTGATGTAGTATGGGAGATGGGGGAAAAGATTTTGAGCGATAACTTCCTGTATCTCCCCCTACCTTCACCACCACAGTGTAGATTTAGATCTGGAAATAAAAATGCACACATTTGAACAACTGAGACTGGTTTTAATCAAGGGATTATCTAGTTGCTCTGAAATGAGTTTCACATTCAAATAGGATGGGACTGAATGAATGGTATTAATATTTTTTATTGGTTAGTAGGGAGAAGATCAATTAAAAACAATAAGCAATTTAAAACAGATTAGAACAAAGTTCAGTGTCGGCCTTCAGTCCACAATGTTGTGCCAACCAACATATAAACCTACTTTATAACAATCTAATTTTCCCGACCTCATACCCATTACCCTCTGCTTTTCTTAAACCCATGTTAAAAGTACAGATTTATTGTTTGAGCACATACATGACATCACATACAACCCTGAGATTTCTTTTTTCTTCAGGGCCAAGCAGAATTTCTACTTATCAGTAGTGCAAAAATTGTACTCAAGAAAAGATGCATATGTATATGAGAAATATGTAAACAAACTGCAATACAGAAGAAAATAAATATTCAGCAATAAATACTGTAATGTGCAAGTAAAAACCCAAAATGCTAGAGAGACTCAGCAGATCAAACAGTGTCCCTTACATAGCAGAGGCAAAGACACAGAACCGACGTTTCATGCTTGAGCCCTTCAAAGTATAAGAAAATGCCAGCAAGCATCTGAACAAAAGAGTGGGGGGGGGGAAGCAGGAGAGGATAGATGGAGAAAGGAGGGAGGGGACAGCAGCAATGGGGGGGGGGGGGGGGGGGGGGAGGGGAGGATGCTTCAAACCAAGGCAATAAGATGAGAAAGTGGCATTGATGTCTAATAGCAAGGCTTCCACTATACTGCAGTGAAGCTCTTGTTATTTTCCCAGTAGAAATAAGCATTATTCACTTTGTGTGGAGGCTTCAATGTTGACCCTTGCCCATAGATCCACTCCAACATCATAGCTGCATAGGTTTAAGGAACACTTCAGGAATTGAGCACACACTGATGAAAATTAATTGACCCAAAATGTTATCTTGTTCTTTCTCCAGAGATGACACCCAATCAACTATTCTGTCTTTATTATAAAACTCAGCCAGCTGCCTTTCTCTTAATTCCCCATTCATGTTTCTTTTTTCTTATTAATATTAATGGCAAGAAATCATTCAGAATTTTCACTTCTTTATAAACACAATTTCTTTTCAGCTTCCATTCACTCTGGGATGTCTTGCATTTTTTATGCAAATCCAAGCAAATTCAAAATTCCAACTAATCTTTCCCTCCCTCACCCTCATATCCCACAAGAGTCTTTTAAATGTCTGTATTGTACCAACCTCCATCACCACCTCCCACAATGCATTCCAGTCAACCACAACTGTGTACAAACCTTACCTGTGACATCTCTCCTAAACTTTTCTCCATAGTTTATGATTGCCACCAGATAAAGTGCTTCCAAATTTGCAAACGTTTCTCAAAAGATACCACTTATTTTATAAAATATTCTTCTTCTTTGGCTTGGCTTCGCGGACGAAGATTTATGGAGGGGTAATGTCCACGTCAGCTGCAGGCTCGTTTGTGGCTGACAAGTCCGATGTGGGACAGGCAGACACGGTTGCAGCAGAAAATTGGTTGGTTGGGGTTGGGTTTTCCTCCTTTGTCTTTTGTCAGTGAGGTGGGCTCTGTGGTCTTCTTCAAAGGAGGTTGCTGCCCGCCGAACTGTGAGGCGCCAATTTGTACGGTTTGAGGCGAGATCAGCCCACTGGCAGTGCTCAATGTGGCAGGCACCAAGAGATTTCTTTAGGCAGTCCTTGTACCTCTTCTTTGGTCCACCTCTGTCACGGTGGCCAGTGGAGAGCTCACCATATAACACGATCTTGGGAAGGCGATGGTCCTCCATTCTGGAGACGTGACCTACCCAGCACAGTTGGATCTTCAGCAGCGTGGATTCGATGCTGTCAGCCTCTGCCATCTCGAGTACTTCGATGTTAGGGATGAAGTCACTCCAATGAATGTTGAGGATGGAGCGGAGACAACGCTGGTGGAAGCGTTCTAGGAGCCGTAGGTGATGCCGGTAGAGGACCCATGATTCGGAGCCGAACAGGAGTGTGGGTATGACAACGGCTCTGTATACGCTAATCTTTGTGAGGTTTTTCAGTTGGTTGTTTTTCCAGACTCTTTTGTGTAGTCTTCCAAAGACGCTATTTGCCTTGGCGAGTCTGTTGTCTATCTCGTTGTCAATCCTTGCATCCGATGAAATGGTGCAGCCGAGATAGGTAAACTGGTTGACCGTTTTGAATTTTGTGTGCCCGATGGAGATGTGGGGGGGCTGGTAGTCATGGTGGGGAGCTGGCTGATGGAGGACCTCAGTTTTCTGCAGGCTGACTTTCAGGCCAAACATTTTGGCAGTTTCCGCAAAACAGGACGTCAAGCGCTGAAGAGCTGGCTCTGAATGGGCAACTAAAGCGCCATCTTCTGCAAAGAGTAGTTCACGGACAAGTTGCTCTTGTGTCTTGGTGTGAGCTTGCAGGCGCCTCAGATTGAAGAGACTGCCATCCGTGTGGTACCGGATGTAAACAGCGTCTTCATTGTTGAGGTCTTTCATGGCTTGTTTCAGCATCATGCTGAAGAAGATTGAAAAGAGGGTTGGTGCGAGAACGCAGCCTTGCTTCATGCCATTGTTAATGGAGAAGGGTTCAGCTCCCTCAACAGCCCCTAAGGCTAGAGCTGGATGAGGTCCTCACCCGGGAAGAGACATATAAGGCAATTGAACAACTGAAAAGGGGCAAAGCAGCAGGTATGGATGGAATCCCCCCCAGGGGTCTGGAAGGCTGGCGGCAAAACATGAGTTTTTCAAGCTCTGCTGGGACCAAGGACCTTCGTGATGCCATCATCATCACTCTGTACAAAAACAAAGGCGAGAAATCAGACTGCTCAAACTACAGGGGAATCACGCTGCTCTCCATTGCAGGCAAAATCTTCGCTAGGATTCTCCTAAATAGAATAATACCTAGTGTCGGCGAGAATGTTCTCCCAGAATCACAGTGCGGCTTTCGCGCAAACAGAGGAACTACCGACATGGTCTTTGCCCTCAGACAGCTCCAAGAAAAGTGCAGAGAACAAAACAAAGGACTCTACATCACCTTTGTTGACCTCACCAAAGCCTTCGACACCGTGAGCAGGAAAGGACTTTGGCAAATACTAGAGTGCCTCGGATGCCCCCCCCAAAGTTCCTCAACATGGTTATCCAACTGCACAAAAACCAACAAGGTCGGGTCAGATACAGCAATGAGCTCTTTGAACCCTTCTCCATTATTTTTCTTTCTTTTCTTTGGCTTGGCTTCGCGGACGAAGATATATGGAGGGGGTAAAAAGTCCACGTCAGCTGCAGGCTCGTTTGTGGCTGACAAGTCCGATGCGGGACAGGCAGACACGGTTGCAGCGGTTGCAGGGGAAAATTGGTTGGTTGGGGTTGGGTTTTGGGTTTTTCCTCCTTTGCCTTTTGTCAGTGAGGTGGGCTCTGCGGTCTTCTTCAAAGGAGGTTGCTGCCCGCCAAACTGTGAGGCGCCAAGATGCACGGTTTGAGGCGTTATCAGCCCACTGGCGGTGGTCAATGTGGCAGGCACCAAGAGATTTCTTTAGGCAGTCCTTGTACCTTTTCTTTGGTGCACCTCTGTCACGGTGGCCAGTGGAGAGCTCGCCATATAACACGATCTTGGGAAGGCGATGGTCCTCCATTCTGGAGACGTGACCCATCCAGCGCAGCTGGATCTTCAGCAGCGTGGACTCGATGCTGTCGACCTCTGCCATCTCGAGCACCTCGACGCTAGGGATGAAAGCGCTCCAATGGATGTTGAGGATGGAGCGGAGACAACGCTGGTGGAAGCGTTCTAGGAGCCGTAGGTGGTGCCGGTAGAGGACCCATGATTCGGAGCCGAACAGGAGTGTGGGTATGACAACGGCTCTGTATTCTCCATTATAAAATATATACAAATACCAAAGAACATATTGGATATCCTCATCTTTCCAACAACTAGGACAGAACTGGAGCACTATGTTTGACCATTGTTCTTTTCAAGCAAAGCTCATGTGCCACAAACTAATAGCTAAAATTACAGTTATCCCTCACAATGCCAGGAGGTGGTGTTCATGTCACGCAACCAAGGCATTCTCTTGGCAGCATTAATACCAAGGTAGGAAAGGACATAGCCCTCTGGCAAGGGTTGATCAGCAAGTGAGGAATATGGGAAAGCTAGTTCTTTTGGCCTTGCTGTGGAAAAGACCTCATTACAAAATCAGATATATAGTCATGAAATTTGTTGCTTTGCTGCAGCAGTATCATTCATTACAGGTGCAAAATTGCTATAAATTAAAATTCTGCAAACACAAGATTTAAAAAAAGAACTAAATAAAAAAAAGGAGAAAAAAGTGAGGCAGTGTCTATGGTTCATTATCTGTGATGGCGGAGGGGAAGCAGCTGTTTTTGATACGTTACAGGTTCCTATACCTGCTTCTTTTTGAAAATTTTTTTATTTTTCACACTATGAAACATACTGACCAAAATACACACAAAACATTTCCCTCTTGAATATACACAGTGTCATTTTCTCCCCTTTTCCTCCCCTCCCTCCTTCCCAACCCCGTCCCCACCCACTCAACGTTCAACATATATGATACATTAAACCCATTAAACAATGTCATCACACAATGAAAATAAACAAGAAAATTGTGTCATCTACTTTTACACACTGGGTCAGTTCATTTCGTCTTCTTCTCCTTCTGTCATTTTAGGTGGTGGAGGTCCGCGGTAGGACTTCTCTGTTATGTTCCATGTACGGTTCCCAAATTTGTTCGAATACTGTGATGTTATTTCACAGACTCGCCAAGGCAAATAGCGCCTTTGGAAGACTACACAAAAGAGTCTGGAAAAACAACCAACTGAAAAACCTCACAAAGATAAGCGTATACAGAGCCGTTGTCATACCCACACTCCTGTTCGGCTCCGAATCATGGGTCCTCTACCGGCACCACCTACGGCTCCTAGAACGCTTCCACCAGCGTTGTCTCCGCTCCATCCTCAACATCCATTGGAGTGCTCACACCCCTAACGTCGAGGTACTCGAGATGGCAGAGGTCGACAGCATCGAGTCCACGCTGCTGAAGATCCAGCTGCGCTGGATGGGTCACGTCTCCAGAATGGAGGACCATCGCCTTCCCAAGATCGTATTATATGGCGAGCTCTCCACTGGCCACCGTGACAGAGGTGCACCAAAGAAAAGGTACAAGGACTGCCTAAAGAAATCTCTTGGTGCCTGCCACATTGACCACCGCCAGTGGGCTGATAACGCCTCAAACCGTGCATCTTGGCGCCTCACAGTTTGGCGGGCAGCAGCCTCCTTTGAAGAAGACCGCAGAGCCCACCTCACTGACAAAAGGCAAAGGAGGAAAAACCCAACACCCAACCCCAACCAACCAATTTTCCCTTGCAACCGCTGCAATCGTGTCTGCCTGTCCCGCATCGGACTGGTCAGCCACAAACGAGCCTGCAGCTGACGTGGACTTTTTACCCCCTCCATAAATCTTCGTCCGCGAAGCCAAGCCAAAGAAGAAGAAGAATTTCTTAAATTATATGTTATTTTTTCCAATGGAATACATTTATTCATTTCTATGTACCATTGCTATATTCTCAGGCTATCTTCTAATTTCCAGGTTGACATAATACATTTTTTTGCTACAGCTAAGGCTATTATAATAAATCTTTTTTGTGCTCCATCCAAATAGAGTCCAAGTTCTTTACTTCTTATATTACTTAGAAGAAAGATCTCTGGATTTTTTGCTATGTTGCTTTTTTGTGATTTTATTTAATACCTGATTTAGATCTTCCCAAAACTTTTCCACTTTCTTACATGCCCAAATTGCATGTACTTCTTGATGGTGATAGTGTGAAGAGGCCATGGCCTAGGTGGTTAAGGTCCTTGATGACAGAGCCAGCTTTCTTGAGATACACCCTCTTGTAGATGTCCTTAATGGAGAAAAGTCTAATGCCCATGATGGCACTGGCCAGGTTTACAACCCTCTGAAGCCTTTTCCTATCCTATGCATTGGCCTGTCCATACCAGACAACAATGCAGTCAGAATGTTCTCCACAGTACACCTATAGAAATTTGCAAGAGATTTTGGTGACATACCAAATCTTCTCAAACTCTTAACAAAATATAGCTGCTGGCATATCTTCTTCATGTTGCATCGACATGATGGCTCTAGGATAGGTCTTTAGAGATGTTGATACCTAGGAATTTGACAGCCCTCAATGACTACTACCCTGTGCCATGGTCTTCCAGCATAGTGAAATGCTTTTAGCGTCTGGTGATGGAACATGTCAAAGCACAACTCCCAGAGACACTGGGCCCATTTCAATTCACCTATAGATAGAACTGTTCCACTGATAATGCAAAAAGCCTTGTCCCTCCACTCCATCCTGACCCATCTGGAGAACATCACCTTATAGGCCAGGCTGCTGTTCATAAACTTCAGCTCAGGTGTTTAAAAAGATTATCCTCCAGAGGCTGGTGGAAAAGCTGTCATCACTGGGGCTCAACACCCCTCTTCATAACTGGACTCTGGACTTCCTAACAGATAGACCAAAATCTATCTGGATTGGTAGCAGAACATCAAACACCATCACACCAAGTACTAGCACACCTCAAGGCTATGTGCTCAGCCCACTCCCATTCACGTCACTGACCCACAAATGCATTGCTAGATTCAGCTCTAACAGTGTCATCAAGTTTGCAGGTGATACAACAGTCATTGTCTCAACCACAACAACAATGAGTTGCACTACAGAGAAGAGGTGGAAAATCTTGTGTTATGGTGCGAGAGTAATAACCCAAGTCTCAACGTTAACAAGACAAAGGAGATGATTGTGGACTTCAGGAGGATCATGGATGATAACCCTCCACTATATATTAATAACTGTAGTGGAGAGAGAGTAGAGAGTCCTAAATTCCTTGGAGCCGACTTAAGTAGTGACCTTTCCTGGACACACATCTCCTCACTTGTCAGGAAGGCACAACAGCAACTGCACACCTTGAGAAGACTGAGGCCTGAAAGCTACCAGTCACCATCCCGTTGACTTTTTACAGGATCTCTATTGAGAGGGTCTTGGCTGGCAACATCACAGTCTGGTACGTTTGTTGTAGAGCATTGGATCGGTGGTCATTCTCAGGACCATAAGAGCAGCAGAGACAATCCCTGGAGTCTCCCTCCCCACTTTTTCCAGGTCAATCTTGGACAGACTATTATTTTGCTTAGAATATTCAATTAGTTTTTCCCAGAATTGTCTCCCGTTTCCAGTAACTCAAAAGGCTTACCAGGACTGGTCGTGGTCACTGATTGCCAGCACTCTTGGGACCCAGGTCTGGAGAGCCCCTTCAATATGCAATTTTTCTTTGAATTTGTCTTCTCCCAGCACTCATGGTATCCATTTTTTGAGGAACTTCACCGGATCTCTTCCTTCGATTCTTTCTTTCAGTCCAATAAATTTGACCTATTTTGTCGATCTTGTCCAGCAGACCTTGTCTGCCCGACTCCCATTGCCTCACATAATTTCTCTAAAGATTTTAGCTTATCTTGTGTTTTTACCAAGTCTACTTCTGCTTGGAACATTCTTTCCAATAAATCTTCAACGATTTCTTTAATTTCACTCAGCCTTTCAGACATGTCTCTCATTGCATTTTCAATATCAAAAATTGGTTGCTCAAATTATTCATTTTCTCCAGGATACTTAGTTCTTGTCCCGACTCCTCTGCTCTGCTGGTATCCATTGGTCCTGAGGCCACTCTTGTGCTGCTCCCTTTCTGGCTTTCACTCAATGTTCCTGGCTGAGTAGAAACTTCATTTTTTGTTCTTAATGCTTATTTTGTCCATTTTTTTAAGTGAAAAAATTCTTAATTTTAAAGCTTTAATCCATCTTTTTGATACTCTTCACGGAGAGCTCAATCAAAACACGTCCAAGTCCTTCACATGGTCATACCCCCAATTCAGTTGTCCAATTAAATCAATCTCCATTGTACACTTGCTACATGATGGCACACAATCCATGATAATAATCAACAGTTCTACAACAGAAATGTGCTCAGTAAGATTGGGGCCAAAAGAGAGTGTGATAGCTCTGATATTTTTCTCAATCTTTCTACCTATGTGTTAGGTGTACAAAGTAATCTCATCGCCAACAAACATCTGCTGCATGTATGAACAAATAAATCAGAGTTTATTTTCAAATACATTTGTACAGATCCAATGAATGTCTTACTTGTTACAGCTTATGTTTCTTGCTACATGAATACACTAACACAACTTAAGCATAATTACAGTGCCATGAAGAGCAAGAAAAAAATTAAATAAAGAGAAAATATGTTCCACTATGGGGATTGGTAGATGGCGGATACATTTTTTTTTATATAACCTGTTTATTTTCTGTGATTATTTTTGACAGTTGCTAGAGCCTGCCTGTTGTTTGAATTTCAGATAATATTTGTAATAGATTACAAATATTCACAGTGGGATTGCCATTTGTTCAGAAAGTGTGTTATTTGCAATAAAGACATTTTCATGAGCCTGATAGTTGTTGGAAAGAAACTGTTCTTGAACCTCGAGGTGCTGGAGTTAAGGTTTCTGCCCCTTCTGCCTGAAGGTAGCAGTCAGCAGAGAGCAAGGCCAGGGCTATGAGGGTTTTGTTATGATGTTGGCTGCCCAGAAAGGCCTCATGACCCTGCCCATGCTCTCAGGTACCTTCAGGCAGTAGATGTAGATGCCTTCAAAGGATGGGGAAAAGCAGAGCCTTTGATGGATGGCTGCATCTGTCACTTTCTGCAACCTTCTGCACTCTTGAATATGGAGCTAACCTTCAGTACTAGTGGGAAGCTGTTTAATGTACAGCAACTAGATGCCAGAATCAAGTATAACCAAACATCAGTAGTGAGGCGACAAAACACAAAAGGTAATAGCATTCATGTCTGCTCAGAGTTTGATCTTCAAGTATCAGCGATGCTTTCTCTGAAACAAGCGAGAAATTGGCCCTTACATTCACAAGATAAAAGATCTCCATCAATCTAGCCCATTGACAAAAATTGAACTCCATCAATAAAAAGTTTACAGCAAAACTTTACAATATCAGAGGTTACCTCTCATGAAGGCTGACATCCACCAGTGCCTTCAATGCTACAGTGCAGCCTTTGGTTGAATGAGGAAAAGGGTCTTTTTGAAAACCAACACCTCAGACCTGATACCTTGATCTATCAAACAGAAACAGATAGTTTCTGAAACCTAAAGATCTTTAGGCCATCCAAGCATTAACACCCATGTTGTCACCACAAATGCCTCCAAATTCAATGGAAGGACTTGACAACTCTGTGGCCATCACCCTCAATCTGAGGCCCCACTTACACTTACTCAGTTCCATGGGCTGGCAACATTATTCAACACCCAGGCATTCTACTCCAAGCACTGCCATGGGAGAGATTTTCAGGAGCTAGAGTAAAAAAGGATCTGTTCAAAGATTCTTTGAAGAAATGCAACACTGCCAGTGCATCCTAGGAACCACTGGCTCAGGGCAACTGAAAGTGAAGTAGGAGCATTTGCTTTGGCATTGAAAACCTCAAGGACTTCCATTGGAAACACACAGTACAGCACTGCTTAATTCATGGAAGAAGTGGACCGTTGGACAGACTTCGCACCCATCCACCTAACCAGCTACCAATAGCCCCATTCCTGAAAGAGCCCACACTAGCCTTATTAACCACCTCAAAACTAGATTGAAAGCAAACCTTCCTTCATCTTGAAGGACTGCCCAAGAAGAAGAAAAAAACTCACCACAAGAGGAGGCCCCAAAATGGTCCTTTCTGTGAGGTACTTTGTCATGGATCTCTCTTTAGAAGGTATCAAATCAGGTAAAAACTCAGTGAAGGAACAGATCATTTTTCAAGATCAGTTATAAGAGGCATTCAGTCAGACTTGGTGTGTATGAATTACTTAACTTAGAGCGAATTTCAAATGAAAAGGTTTAGATTTAAGTACAGTATATTTTATAATTCATAGCTCCTGCATTGAAACTTAATTCACTTCATGCTTATATTTGTATTTATGCAAGAAGGGTATTTATCCATCTACTGCAAAAATAAACAATGGCTGCACAAATAACATTGGACATCAAAGATTTTGCTTCCTGAACATTTTTGGGTATATCTTATGGATTTTTGGCTACTGATCATGAAAATTACCTTAAAATTTTTCTATCACATACCTGTTCTGTCTGGTTTTTTTTTAAAAAAAATATATCCTATTTTTGTGATTTCCTGTCATATTTTAAGTCAACTTCAAGCAGACAAAACCATGAAGTGCAACATATTATTGAAAATTCATTTTCTGAATTCGCACTTGGACGTCTTCCCTGCTGATCTTGGTGCAGTCGGTGACGAACACGGTGAAAGGTTTCACCAGGACATTGCGACCACGGAAAAGTGGGTCAACTGGAATCCATCAATGCTGCCCGACTACTGTTGGACACTGACACGAGAGGCATTAGATGCTGAGTACAAACGAAAATCAGCATCAAAACATTTATAGGTCAGTTGAACTAGCGCAATGTGTCAGTATCATTCTGCGATTAAATTGCTAAATTGAATAAAAGTTTATTTAATTTTTCTCCAACTTCTTATGTGATACAACAAATCTGAAATTATCTTTGTGTTCAGCTTGAAGTTGTTTACTATACTTTCCCCGAATGCATCGGAGGGATTCTCATAAAACTGGATGGAATCGAGCAATCCTGCACCCAAAGATCCTACAATTTTCACAACAAACTAATCCATGACTTCCAGTACCAACACTTCCAGTGATTTGCATGGGGTCACTGGCAAGTCAATGTCATGGGAACAAAACATTGCTTCCACATTCACAAACTTCATGAGCAAACCAAAGCAAATGATTTTTCAAAGTTTTTCACTTCTTAGCTTCTAAAAGAAGAAATGAATACAGAATAATTATATTGCTAAAAATCTAAGTTAGAAATCAACTCAATTTATTTATACGTATCTTTTAATAATTGAAAACCTAAATATAGAGGGATTAAACAGGTGCTCCATTAAATTAGAAGAGTCGAAACATGTTGAAAACAGCTGATAATTCACTTAGCATTTCTGCTGGAAGGCTAAATTATTACAGTGGCTTGGTTTTAAATTTAGACATAGAGCAAGGTAATAGGCCCTTCTGGCCCACGAGCCTGTGTCCTCCAATGAACCAACAACCACCCCCCCCCCCCCCCCCATATGCTTTTTGAAGAGCAGGCATTGAGACAAAAGGAGAACTTAAACTCTTTATCGATAGCACTGGATTTGAACTGGCGTGGCTGGCGCTGTAATAGTAATGTGCGAGCCACTGCTGCTATGAAATAACTTGGTAATCCCGATAGCATCTGATCCACAAATCCCAAAATAGCAATGGATTGTTTGGGCATTCCTGGGCGAAGACCAATGCAAAATACACACACTGTAAAACTGTTCATCTGGCACTCAAGACTGTAGTGCCGAACTAGCAGATTTTCCAGATTATACTATTAGTACTCCAGCACATTTTTGATTCACTTGATTTAAGATATTACAGGGTTGAATAATAAATGTTCTTGTGAACCAAGTAAAAGGGGAGCCAGGAACCAGATCCCTCATGTGCAGGGAGGAAGCATGGGAATGAGGGCCAAGTGTGATCAGTGAGCCTGATGCCAAACCATTAGGATTTCCAAATATTCGTGTAGCAGGTTATCAGAATTTTGTACTTTAAAAGACAATACCATTTCTGCCATTCACAAACTTTGCTTCAGGTGTAGTGCCAAATTTATGTTAGCTTGAACAAAAACTTTTCTTTCCAGTGTCTGTATTAATAAACAAATGAAAACTAAGAGTAACCCTAGGAAATAGAGAAGGAGTCTGCCATGTGGCCTGTCAACCCTCTCCGTCATGGGCTCATTTCCACTTATTGGCCTGTTCCCCAGAATCTTTATTTTCCTATTCTTCAAATACCCAAATGTGTCTTAATATACATTGATTGATTCATTGGAGAGAGAATTCCTCTACTCTCTGATAGAATTAGTTCCTCCTCATCTCTGTCTTAAACCTACTCCCTTGAAACTTATGGCTACAACCCCTAGTTGTAGTCTCACCTGCCAGTGAAAACAACCTCTCTGCTTTTTTATCAATTCCTTTCATAAATTTACATGTTTCTATGACATTCCTCTCTCATCTGAACCCCAAGGAGCAGAGTCCTACGCTATTTTCCCTCTCTCCTGAACCAACCAGGTGAATTCCTCCGCATCACTTCCAAAGCTAGTAATCCTTCCTCAATATGGAGATCTGATATGTGCACAGTACTCCAGGTAACAAAGTGACAAAGAGGTGGGAAACACAACAATTGCAAATGTTGAGAAGTTGGTGGGCCTCAAAAGGTCAGGTAGCATCCATAGAAGGAAAAGAGTAGTCCATATTTTGGGTTAAGTCTATAAGACATTGGAGCAGAATTAGCTTATTCAGCTCACAAGTCCACCTCACCAATCTGTTGTGGCTAATTTACTCTCCCTCAACCCTATTCTCCTGCCTTCCCCCTGTCACCCTTGATCCCCTTCTAATTCAATTACTTATCTGCTATTTTAAATATACCCAATGACTTGGCCTCCACAGCCATCTGGGGCAACAATTCCAGAGATTCACCACCCTCTGTGTGAATAAATTCCTCATCAGCTGTGTTCTGAAGGGATGTTTTTGTATTCTGAGGCCTGCAGCCTCTGGTCCCAGACTCCCCCACCAAAGGAAACACCCTCCACACATTCAATCTATTCAGTTTCCTCAACATCCTCCCTCAGTCTCCAGCAATGGCAATCCCAGAGCTGGCAACACTCCCCATATGATAGCCCTTTCATTTCAAGGATCATTCTGGTGAACCTTTTCTATATCATAAGGCTATGATATTTTCATGGGGAGAGATCAGCCTTGCAGTCAGGGATCCCAATTTAAGAGTCTGATTGGCGGTTGAGTGGGTAAATGTGCAGCAGAAGGTTGTAACTGGGTAAGGAGAGGAAACTGTGGGGAAAAGGAATAAACAAAACACAGATGAAGTGCCTGGAAGCTCAAAGGAGGAGGAAGCTATCCAAAGAGACCAAACTGTAGTTTCACTCAAACTCTGATCTCTAAATCAAATCTTGTACCTTAAAAATCAAAGCAATCATACGTCATGAGGAAAACACTGACTAGTGAAACTCGTGGTTTCGTGTTCTCTGTAGATTTGCACCATCCTATTTCAGAATCTTTCATCAGTCCCACAACTCTTCACCAGTACATTGCTCATCAGATCCCAGTTTTCTGCTAATTTTCTCTAGCCATGCTTCACCATTTGTTTCAATGTTGGGCCCTTACCCCTTATCCATTCAGCGACGTCACTATTCTCCTTTGTCTCCTCAGTTACTCTTTCTTCAACCCTTTTGTTTTGGATGCTCAGCATTCATTTTCCTTTGGGGCTCTAACTGACGAGATTTCCTCACGTTAAAATTACAACGAACATAAGTGACCGTAACACAAAGAGAAGTTGTGATAATTAAAGTGTGTGTTCGGTCACATTCCAGTGCCATGCTTATGATTGTGTTATTATTAAAGAAGACACTGTACCTCAGTAGCTTGGGAGGGATGGCCTTCATATTATGAAGAGAAGCTCAAATGTCATGTTTACCCCAAATAGTATCTTAAAGAGACAAATGTCTATATTTTACTTCAGTATTTGATCTCTCTACTAATGGAGATGCTTTTAATTTATCCAAAGTAAAACTGTCTCTGTCAATGAACCAACCTCAAAGTCAAGATATTATTGGTCTCTATAATAATCCTATCTGACAAAGCGACTGTACAATATCAATATAATGATTAAACCCCCAAATGACACCTTTTCTCTATCTCCTAATTTATTAGAAGGGGTTTCACAGGGCAACACAAGGAAACAATACAGCCTACCCTGCTTTGTGAAGGCAAATGTAGCCTGGACAATGTCCATATCCATTTCACAAATTTAAATTTTGCATCGGCCCTACAATATACTAATAGCTTAGCACCGCATTCTGTAACGGAGAGTAATACAAAGTAATGTTTTAAAACATCTGCCACGTAAAATAGACTTTTCAGAGGAATCCTTTAAGTTATGTGAAATACTTTTTAAACATTTTTCAGGATGTGGGCATTATTGGCAAGTCAGGCAATTGACCTCATGTAATTACAGTTTATTGTATCCTTGTATTAATGAAAGTTTCTTTTCAAATTTTCAATGGATTTAACCCATTCTTGTACAACTTTCAAAATGTTCAATCTTTTACGCAATTGACAACAGCTGAATCCCATTTTGTTCTGTTTATATCCTGATGGATATGCTACTAATATTGTACTTCTCAATTTACTCAGACAATTGACATTAAAATTAGACAGTTTAATTTATTTCCTGTGGGGGTTTTGACTGAATTTTTAAAATCAGTGGTAAGTTGACAGAAACTGTGTATATAAGCTCTTAATACTGTAAATAAATTCTGCATGTTGATGCTCATTGCATTCACAGAGTATCAAACAACAATTCTCTAGGATAAATATTAGCTAGAATACATTGCAGTTACTGATCAAGGCAACTCCAACAGCACCGCCCAAACTTGTAATCTTTACCACCAAAGACGACAAATGAAGCAGCCTCTGGGAAAATCATCTATAGTTTCTCTCCAAATCATGCATTGTCGTCTAAGTCTAAGTTCTGGCATTCTCTTTCCCAAAGAACCGGGAAAGACTTTGCTCTAAGAATTTCAGTGAGGAAAGTGGTTTACTAATACTTTCTCAAATGGAGAATAGATAATAAAACGCTGTGAGGCTAACATCACAGGAAAGAATTAGCAATTACATGATCTGATGATAATCAAATTTCAAAATTATTGCCAATAGGCCAAGCAATGAAGGTCAATGGGGCAATCAAACGCAAACCTACATTTACAAGTTTGTGTTCCACTAGACTTAATCATTGCTTTTATTTAAATTTTTCTGGTCACTCAGAATGTTGCATCACTGCCGGATGGATGCTTCTGATGGTAACAGGTAACCACACTCGGTCATTGCTAATCCCCCATTGATCACGTATAATTGTTAGAATTTTTTTTGATATTTTATTTTTAGTTTTATTTTCAAAAATTATACATAGTGATATTTTAAATCTACATTTAACTTTTTCCTCACAAACACAACAAACAAAAACAAATCAGTCCCTCTCTCCCTCTCCCCTTCCATACATACAGATCCGTTCACCATCAGAGCTTACATACATTTCAAGTATAAAGTACAGTTGGGGAAACTACATTTTTGTATATATAATTACTTTTATACCCTTTTTTGTTCCTTTCTATTACTGTATCTGGACCCCTATGTGGTTACACGTATGACTGCCAGACCTTTACAAAAGTGTCATATTTATTCTTTTAAGTTATGTTTGATTTTTTTCCCCCCATATACTGTTCATTTCCACAGTATATTGGACTTCCAAGTTATTGTGATACATTTTTTTTCGCTACTGCCAATGCTATTTTTATAAATAAGATTGGATATTTGGTCAATTTATCACTTATTTCCATGAAATTACCTAATCGATATCACTCCGGGTCACCCATGAAGGGTACAATTGTTAGAATTGTGGTAATCCTATCACAGAAATCCAAAGAGAGATCTGGTAAAATTATGCTCTCACCAAGAAGCTGCAGTTACCTGCAGAAATAAAATGTTCTCCAGAATGTTTTGTATGCCAATGGATAAAACTCCCTCATGACTTCTTTGTACAAAACAGCTGACGAGTAAAGTTTATTTTGCTACACCTATCAATAACCAATCTCACAAATGTCTCATTTTGAAGGAGGTTTTCATCCCATTTATTTTGCAGGGTTTGAATTAATTTTGATTCCATGTATTCAGGGAGAAAAGATAAAGATTGGGGCAGTGTGCAGTAGTTATTCATTAGTTAAAATTAAAGATGATAGAAAAGCAAAGACCACCTTTGCAGGATTAGCTCAATTTTCAGTTTGTTTCTTTCCCAGCGCTACTGACCTTCACTCAGAAGATAATTGGTCCCTCCTGATCAATAATAAAAGATCAACCTGTGCTCAGAAATACAGGGGGGGGGGGGGAAAACGCTTCATCAGTCGAAATTTAGACAATTTCATCGTCACCATTTGCAAATATAAAAAGCACTCCTTTCAGAACACCAAGTACCCAGCAGATCAACGGGCAACAGCTGTACCATCTTTGACATGGCTTTTGTAAGTGAACATCCAGATGGCCAAAACAATTACCTTCCAGCCTACCAGTCAGTGCAAGATGCATCCTTAATGATCCATGAAGGAATTGCTCAAAGGCTAGGTCACCACTGTAATTAGGTGGGCAGTTCTAAAGCATTAGCTGCTAGCAAATGTTCATCAGCAGGTTTGGCTCTTGCACCTCCTGAGTGAAAAATATTTAAAAGGTCAAGTCTATTGGGAACTTGCACGTGACCCCTTTACAAATTTCAGATACATCATAGTGAAAAGAATGTTATTTTGTCAAATGTTAAGCCACCCCAAGGATGCAACAGTTTAATGTGGATAAATATGAATTCCAAACATCGATCAATTGCAGAAGAGCGGTTTAAAGTCTCCAGAAGAGCGGTTTAAAGTCTCCAGAAGAGCGGTTTAAAGTCTCCAGAAGAGCGGGTTAAAGTCTCCAGAAGAGCGGGTTAAAGTCTCCAGAAGAGCGGGTTAAAGTCTCCAGAAGAGCGGGTTAAAGTCTCCAGAAGAGCGGGTTAAAGTCTCCAGAAGAGCGGGTTAAAGTCTCCAGAAGAGCGGGTTAAAGTCTCCAGAAGAGCGGGTTAAAGTCTCCAGAAGAGCGGGTTAAAGTCTCCAGAAGAGCGGGTTAAAGTCTCCAGAAGAGCGGGTTAAAGTCTCCAGAAGAGCGGGTTAAAGTCTCCAGAAGAGCGGGTTAAAGTCTCCAGAAGAGCGGGTTAAAGTCTCCAGAAGAGCGGGTTAAAGTCTCCAGAAGAGCGGGTTAAAGTCTCCAGAAGAGCGGGTTAAAGTCTCCAGAAGAGCGGGTTAAAGTCTCCAGAAGAGCGGGTTAAAGTCTCCAGAAGAGCGGGTTAAAGTCTCCAGAAGAGCGGGTTAAAGTCTCCAGAAGAGCGGGTTAAAGTCTCCAGAAGAGCGGGTTAAAGTCTCCAGAAGAGCGGGTTAAAGTCTCCAGAAGAGCGGGTTAAAGTCTCCAGAAGAGCGGGTTAAAGTCTCCAGAAGAGCGGGTTAAAGTCTCCAGAAGAGCGGGTTAAAGTCTCCAGAAGAGCGGGTTAAAGTCTGCATTTTCACAGCTGTCTGTGAAATTTTGCCCTATCCCAAAACTACCCTCAGAATCCTTGCCCAAAACTCTTTAATCTAATTCTGCATAACAACTTTTACCACCATGTAGAAATTCCACATTATAGGCCTGAATAATAAATGGTCAATTCTGAGAATGGCTTACTCCCCATAGCAGGTATAGAGATAACATTCAGTGATTGGTCTTTGTATGTGCAGACATCAAAATAAATCTGTGCACTCGGTAGTGTTAAACCACTGCATTATTTCATGTTGCTCAAAAATCATAGAATCGATGTGGAACAGAAGGTCATTTAGCACATCAATTATGTGCCAGTATGGTTCATTGGCTTGTATGGATCAATTTCTTGATTGATATAAAGAATAACTAATTGCATCTTAATTAGAGAAACATTGTGAGCGAAAGGAGAGATTAAAATTTTATGAAAAATTAAACAACTCGGGACCAGCAACAGATCTATCTGTACTACCGAACCATCACTTTTTTTCCTCTTGCACAAATAGGAACAATGATATTTATCTATCCTTTGATATTTATTATCTCTTTTTAGGTCTTGGCATTTGAGGTTATTTACATTTTTACTATTGTTGTAACTTACATTCTTCTTGGGCTGCTCTGTACTTATCATATGACAATAAACTCACATTAAATATTTGAGCTCATTTTTATTTTGTGTTGACAAGAGGGATAACATGATGGTCAGTGAGAGAGGAAAAGGTGAGCACATGGGAAAACAAGGCAAAAATCGAGGATACCTGATGACAAATTTAGGGACGAAGGACCATTTTATTGTAAGCTAGCTTGCCCTCTTTCCCTTCACTGTTCCTCATGCTCCTGCTCTTCAGTTACTTATCTGATGATCAGGGCTTTACCTTGAATAGTTTCTACAAATAGTTGAAAACACTTTGCAAAATCCCAAATCCCCACTGAAGCTAAGCACAGAGAGATGACTGCCAATTTAGCTGAGGCAACACATGTTCTACTTAAGAATGCTCAAAGTATTCTACACAAAGTTCCATGAGGTTGAGTCATTTTCACTGATCTTCCGTTGTACACATGCTTGTGGGTGTTGGTCTTATTAAGAGTTACCTCTAGTTTGGCTAATTCTCATCAGGTCGTCGCCAGCTTTGAACTTGGCATGGTGAGTCAAATGCTTGTGGGGCAGAAGACTGAAAGAATGAGGTCATTGTGAGTATTGGCAAGCTTAAGGGCATTCACCTGCATGTTCACTGCCTGTGGCTGCGCAACAGCTGCATTTTTATGGTTCACAAAAACAATGAGGTTCACATGCGGAGCATGACAGGCAACAAGCTGCAAAGGCATCCTATGTCATTGGGTAGCTGCACAGTACTGGTCTCCAGATAAAGGAAACAAAAGATGTCTGTGTACAGAACCAGAACTTCTGTGACCGCAAAATGCAGGGAGCATTTTAAAAACTAATCCGGAGGCATAAAAAAATTATGGCTTTGGCTGGCCATCGGGACAGATCAATAATGAGACTATAGCAGCAAGTAGATTTCAGTCTCAAACATTTTTTATGAAGCAAAGCCTCTACTGAAATTAAGGAAAGAGAATTGCTCTCTAGAGAGACCCAGAGGATTTAGTTCCTTGCTTTTCCTTCACCCTCATGAGGTAGGCCCACCAGGCATTCACATCTGGAAGCAAACTGCTTCAGTTCAAGCTGAGACCAATAAAATACTTTAACAGCAGCCATCTAACTCCTTGAAGATTATTCATATCTTAGCAAGTGCAAGACAGCATCTAAAAAAAAAACCATATAATGTGCCAGCAAACCAGAAGAAATAATCCAGTGATTAAAGTGCAGATAGTTTGGAGCCCTTTAAAATAACACTACTGAGGAACTGAGGGCGAGGTTGGAGAATGGAACAGGATCCTTCAAGCAATGCAATTTTTTCCCCCAGGCTCCACAAAGAAAGAAAAGCAAAGGGGGTAGCCGGAATGTGCACTTGGGAACATGGCAACACCGGCATCAGCATGGCACACTAATTAGTGTCATGATCTGCCTGTCTGGCCCATAAGTTCTGATGATTATGTTCATACCCTTTGCTGAGAGGACATCCCGCACACTTCCCATCACAAGTGCACATAAGCACGTCGGATGCCATTTCGAAGCATTTGACAGCAGATGCCTAGAAATTATTCCATCATCGGCTCTCCTTTTGCTTTCATCTCAGAATTATACTTCAAGATTTTTTTTCATTATCCTTTTAATTATGTTATTTTTTTTTAATTTGACTGATCCTCAAATGGTTAAATTGTTTTTAATGTTGTTTTACTCTGTACAATAATAAAGATCATCATAAATTTTGCATCTCTCTTTTGCTCCAACATTCATTAAAATTTTAAGATGGAGATGTTGATGGGACATGCATACATCCGTGACTCGACTTCATTGTAAATCCTGTCCCACATTCCCCCTCAGGTGGGGGTTTGCCTCTCCTCACTCCAGGAATGTGGGAGTTGTTACTGCATTGTCCTTGTCTGTGAAAGTTCCTGTCTTCAGGGACATTCCCAATGCCTAGATCTGATAGTAGTTTAAAGACCCAGCAGTCATTTAACACAGCACTAGAGATGAACTTTTGAGTGGCAAAATTCCTGTCCGAAGGATGTTTCTCACTTAAGTTCAGAAAGGGAATGTTGAAACTAATGCTGGATGAAGGAAGGTGCTTTGATCAGTGCAACTGAAAGAACTGAAAAGACAGCATTTCGTTTGCAGGATAAGGAGCGTGTGGTGCGTGGTCTTCCTGCAGGTGCAGAGATCGCCCCCTTCAGTAGGCTGGTGGTCGTATCACTACAGAGAATAACACAGAAGTCCGCAGACACTGTGATTGTGGTAAAAGCACACAGTAAATGCTGGAGGAACTTAGCTGGTCTCGCAGAGTCCACAGGAGGTAAAGATACAGCAAAATCCCCATTATCCTGAATTCAAGCAACTGTAGCGGCACCTGCACTGCTACTGAAAGAACACACAACCAGGCAGGTTGAGCTCAGTGAGCAGAAAACTGGTTTATTGCTGGCTGCCGGGCTGGCCTTGCACTCCCAGCCCAGACCTGGCTGAGAACCGCGCTGGGGGGGGGGGGGGGGGGGGGGCAGGCGCTGACATCACTCGGGCGTCACGTGGTCCCCCAGCACGGGCTTCTGAGTTCGCTGCTGAGAAGGAGGGGGAAACCACCGACGGCGCCATTTTGGCCGGCTGGACCACCACGTGGATTATAAGCGGGGCCGGTTCGCCTGCCTAGTGGCATGCCGCCACACAGACACCCCCCCCCCCCCCCCAGAACCGGCGCCAATGTCTTTTTTAGCTGGCGGCCTCGCTTCTTGGGCTGGTCCACAATCACTGGTTCAGTGGGGTCGAGGTGAGCTGGCTTCAGCCTGTCCACAGTAAACAGTTCCCACCTGCCGTCGAACGTAGACCCTGAACACTGGGCAACCCTGTACGGCCCCTTGTAAGGTCTCTGCTGAGGTGTCGCGGGCGGGCCCCACCGAATAAAAGCGTATTCTGCGGAGTGCAACTCGCTGGGGATGTAAGATGGCTGTGTGCCGTGTCTGGGCGGCGGTGGGGGTGCGAAAGAATCCAAGTGGGACCGGAGGTGGGGAAGTAGCTCATGCGGTGACCGCTGGGGTTTGTGAGGTGCGTTGATGAACTCACTGGGCAGTGCCAGCGATGCGCCGTAGACCAGCTCAGCTGATGACGCCTGCAGATCCTCCTTGGGCGTGGAGCGGATGCCCAGGAGCACCCAAGGCAGTTCGTCCACCCAGTCGGGACCGGTGAGTCGGGCCATAAGTACCGACTTAAGGTGGCGACCAGCCCATTGGCTTGCGGGTGATAAGCCGTGGTGTGGTGTAGCTCTATCCCCAACCTATGGGTGAACTGTGACCTACACTAAAAAGCCACACAACCAGCATTAAAAAGTTGCAGAAAATAAATATGTAAAAACGAGGAAAGTTTTAAATTGGCACCCCCCCCTAGTGGTCAGTTTATGAATCCAAGCAACTGGAAAATTCACCTACCAATCCTCATAGATGCCAGATATTGAAGATTTTATTGTAGATTACAGACAGTTAACAGACATAACGAATCTTAATTTGATAGTTCAGGCCCGAGCCCTTCTTCTTTCCTTAAAGAAGGGCTCAGGCCTGAAACATCGATACTATACATTTTAAGACCAGCTAAGTTCCTCCAACCTTTGTGTTTTTTAGTTCACAGGATAAATCTTGTTTTTCTTTAATTCTAAGGGTTTTCCATTCAATAAAAGGGCAAATCCTCAAGTGATTGGAGACTGCTGGATGATTTTGATATTATTAGAGGTGAGTAGGCAAGTGAAACAAAGGTCATTTGCCTCATTAGGCATGAATCACTTTTACGTCCCTGATGCAATTTTTGTATCAGGTGGACGCGAGATGGCTGCATTCCTCACATCATACTCCAGCTCAACCTTTGTGGGAAACTGTGCTCACAAAAAAAATCCACAGTTTCAGTACAGTCAGAGGTCATTCAACACACAAGTCATCAGGATAATGGCAGTCTCGCCACGCTTCTATGAATATTGCAACAAACAACGGAGATGATGTAGAAAGCTGAAATATTATCAGCATAAATGCGTTGCAGAGAAGTGGTTAAAGATAAATATCCATTGATGAAGTAGAGATCACTGCCTCTAATGTACATAACCTGCAGCTAGAAAATTTACTCTTTGTTTCTATTTACTATTCTGCTAAACCAACTGAGTAAATCAAAGGGAGTTGTGGAAGAAGCAAGTGCCCTAATTAAATGAGAGTTCCAGGATGAATCCTGGCAAATAATAATGGTTCACCCAGAAATAAATGTTTAGGATAATGACAGAACTAGACAAGTCAATAGCTTTTCCAAACAATCCAAAATAGCCTTGAAAGGATTCATTCTGACTCTGCTTGAATAGGAAATAAATTCCAAGAACAAAAATTGTTATTTACTTTGTGGCTGATTACAGCTTCTCAGAAATATGATGATTTTTTTATGCAGGGCCTTACAAAATTTTGAGGAAGGACATACTAGCTCTAGAGGGTGTGCAGCGCAGATTTACGAGGTTAGTTCCAGCGATGGCGGGGTTGACATATGCTGAAAGGCTAGAGAAACTGGACTTGTAATCCGATGGAGTTAGAAGGATGAGGGGGGACATGATTGAGGTCTACAAAATCATCAGGGGGATAGACAGGGTGAAGTCGGATGACTTGTTCCCAATGATGGGGGAGACGAGGACTAGAGGGCATAGTTTAAGAATACAGGGTAGGCCCTTTAGGACGGAGATGAGAAAACATTTTTTTACCCAGAGAAGTGTGAATCTGTGGAGTGCTCTGCCACAGAGGGTGGTAGAGGCAGATTCGCTGATTATGTTCAAAAGAGAGTTAGATAAGACTCTAGTGGGCAAAGGAGTTAAGGGTTATGGGGATAAGGCTGGAAAGGGGTACTGATGGTAGTGATCAGCCATGATCTGTAAAATGGCGGTGCTGGCTCGACGGGCCGAAGGGCCTACTCCAGCTCCTATTGTCTATTGGAATCCTGGTAGGAGAGATTGAAATGAGGTCATGAGTTAAGTGGCAAAAGTTTACAAGTAACATGAAGGGGAACTTCTTTACTCAGATGGTGGTGACTGTATGGAATGAGCTTCCAGGAGAAGTAGTGGTGGCGGGGTCCATTTTGTCATTTAAGGAAAAATTGGATCGATATATGGATGGGAGGGGAATGGAGGGTTATGGGCAGGGTGCAAGTAGATGAGACTAGAGGAGAGGACTTAGTTCAGTGCAGACTAGAAGGGCCAAAATGGCCTGTTTCCTTGCTGTAATGGCATTCAATTATATTGCAAGAGGCTGCATGTTGTCATCATATTCAGCTCAAGTACATTGGAATCTGGGTCCAGATGTGCACAGCAACCTTGGCACCCATTGATTTGGCAATATGATGGAAAGATCATGCTGACAGCTAACTGGTGCGAAACAGAGAAGTTATTTAGATGTCCACTGATGATTCTTCTTGACCAGTGGTATTTTCTGGGTGTAATCATGAACTATTGGAACATACAGGTGTTATGAGCCCAGAGGATCCCAAAACCCAGCGGCAATAGAAATTCACCAAGACAAATGGTTACTTAAACAAAAGTTGCTTTTAATTATCTTTCAACATGAAAATAGGATCAAACTTTATCTTTATTATTATTATTAACTTAACCTAACATAACCCTTCTGATTCTAAGCACACGTGTATGTAATATGTGTGTAGATTCAGAAAGGTTCTTTAATTCACAGTCCAATCTCACTTCTCACTCCTCCAAGTTCACTGGTATCAGGCAATTCTTAGACTGTGCACAGAATTTAACATTTATGAAATTCACCAGTTTTGGGGCTTGAAAGGTAAATGGTTGCTGCTCAGGAAGGTTCTTGTTGGTTTTCAGAGAGATTTGTTGCTCATTGGACACCCACAACCGATTCCTTCTGATCAGCCACTTCAGTGTCTTGCCAAATAAACTTGCCCCATCAGGGTTTTCCCAGATGATAACCTCTTTCTTTCAGGTTACAACAGAGTGCCATTTTGTTTCCCTTATTTCAAGTGAAACATTATGCAGCCAGACATCTCCTCTTGTGTGGACCACAGGGCTTTGAACAGGCTGAGCTAAGCAGTCACAACCAAAATGAGGTTTTTCCACAAGCTTGTCAGCTTGTCCTGTTCCAGTCCCAGCTGCTGCTGCTGAACTATAGAACTGAACTCTCTCTCTCTTTTTCTCACACTCACACACACACACACACACACACACACACACACACACACACACACACACACACACACACACACACACACACAGAGAAAACCACATGATCCTCTTATATCAGCAAACTGCACTCAGACTGCGGAATTATACCTAATCTTCGGAGTTCATTCATCTGTTGCTTTCCAAAACAATAATCCATTACTCCACAGCATGTCCAATTAATACCTACTTGTGAAGTCCTTACAGGCATCCTTCAAAGTTTTTTTCAAAGGCACCCGGAGCCTGAACTATCTGGCTTGAGCAGAGCTCTGGCATTTTAAATGAGATCTGTTTTTAAGTGTTTGTATGTGACCTACACTAAAAAGCCTGCCACAATTTATCTCCTTTAAAACACATCTATATACAAAATAAAATATAAAAATCTGTCACACTGGTGATCTAATGTCTCATGATTCTGGTATATCTCCATGCTCTCTTGCCCTTCACACAATGTATAAGACATCTCTCTGCATCATCAGAAAGCCTGAAAACAGGGTGCATAGTCTCTGCTCTCAGCCCATTGAGAAAATGAATTGGTCTCTGTCTGCTGCTGGAGATAAAAACAAAGTGATTAAGCATGCTGATATTGTACCAGCATCACTTTCGAACTATGGACCTACCAACAAATATCAACTGCGGTAGCAGAGTATTGCAAATCTCCAACACAACAATCTTGAAAAAGTGAAATATTCAAAGTCCTTTGCTTCTTTGTCATATTGCAGCACACTTGCTGGATAGGTCTTCCTGGCCAAACCTTTCTCCTCTTCCAGCTCCTGTCTTTGAGAGGTTACAAAACACTGCAGCTCTATTATATAGGGTTAAAAAAAGCCTTTTCTCATGGTAAATATAAATGGAAACAGGCATGGCTTGTCCATGCTGTTCAATGTACCTTCTTGCATTAGGTCCATACCACTCCAATATCCTCCCATCCATAGAGTTATACCGTGTATCACCCTCCAATATACACCTCAAATATCCTCCCATCCCATAATTATACCATGTATAACCCTCCAATATACCCTCATTCATATAGTTATATCATGTATAACCCTCCAATATCCTCCCATCCATAGTTATACCGTATATTCCCCTCCAATATCCTCCCATCCATAGTTATACCGTATATACCCCTCCAATATCCTCCCATCCATAGTTGTACTGTATATAACCCTCCAATATACTCCCATCCATAGTTGTACCGTATATAACCTTCCGATAACCTCCCATCCATAGTTATACTGTATATAACCCTCCAATATGCCATCCATAGTTATACTGTCTCTTTCTTTGTATTTTCTTTGGCTTGGCTTCGCGGACGAAGATTTATGGAGGGGGTAAAAAGTCCACGTCAGCTGCAGGCTCGTCTAACCCTCCAATATACCCCCATCCATATATTTACATCATGTATAACCCTCCTCTATCCTCCCATCCAGTTAGACTGTGTATAACCCTCTAATATCCACCTCCAATATCCTCCCCGCCCTATATACCACGTATAACCCCTCCAATATCCTCCCATCTCTAGAGTTACAGGAACACAGAAGGCTGCAGAAAGTGGCACATTTAGCCTCATCCATTGGAGGCTCCAACCTTGTGTGCATTGAAGGGATTGATGCGAGATGGACATCATGAAGGATCCCATCATCCTGATCAGTCTCTTCTTGTTGCTGCCTTCAGATAGAAGATACAGATGCCTGAACTCCAGCATCTCGAGGTTCAAGAATTGTGTCTTCGTCCCCCCCCCCCCCCCCCCCCTTGCTGTCAAGTTCTTAAACCTAGTCTTATAACCCTAACCTACTCTGGACAACCAAAAGATCTGCATACACTATTGAAACATCCTTTTCTTTTCAGCACAAATGGCAACTGTGAATATTTAGCTCTCCTTTTAACAGTTTTCTCTCTTTTTGCAGCTTGGCATATTGTGGGATTAGACTATTGAAGTTGGTGGAGCCCTTGCAGACCCGCCCACGTGGGTGGATCTTAGACCCGATTGCTGGCAGCAAGTCAGGATTTTTGCACATGGTTCTCGGGGAAATGACATGCTTTCGTTCTGGAATATCAGCCCGTACTCTCCAAGTGACCCAATAGTGAGATGCCTCGAACTGTGGGCATTCGGATTTTGTGAAACATCTGGTGCCTCATTCCAGTTTCACAAGATGATTGAAGGAGAAATATCCCTTGTTTGTCTCGAAAACGTCGCCCAAGAAAACGGTGGAGAAATAATAATGTTATTCACTGAACTGAGACGCGGGATACAGCCCGGGTGGAAGCAGACCTGCGCTCACGTTCCTGAGCTCGCCCCAGATGGTCTCCTTCTGCAGGGCGGGGGGGGGGTCCTCGCCCATTTGAGGGCTTCGTTCTCCGTCTCCCTGCTCGGGTTCCCGCGAGGGAAGCGGGGCCGCCTCGGACAACGAGCCACCCCGACGTTCGCGTCGCTGGGCCAGACGTCACGTGACCGAGGCTCCTCCAATAAGGACTGCAAATTCCTGCAGCTGTTCCTTCCACGTCGCGTCCCCCCACTCCTCGGACGGAAGAAAGGCGAAGGTGGTGGCGAAGTGGCCACGTCTGAGCCGAGTCGCTGCATCGAGCGCGCTCCCCTCAGCCGGCCCCCCGCTGCCTCCTGCTCCGCTGGCTGCGTGTGGCGAAGCGCGCTGGAGGGGAGTGCTCCTCCTTGAAACGGAGCGCTGAGCCTCCCTGCAGTCCCCCTCTCCGGCTCCAGTCCGTTGCCTTGCAGCTGCGCTCCCAGCGACATGGTAGGAAGCTGATGCGGCCACTTTAGCCGGGACTGCCCTCGCCGCCTGTGCACTGACAGCGATGTTTTGTTTTCACCAGGTCTTCCGAACGATCCCGCTTTTCGTCCTTCTGGCCATCACCCTGATACGCGCTGCGGTAAGTTGGATCCTTCG
The DNA here is from genome assembly GCF_036971445.1 of Narcine bancroftii. Classification (NCBI taxonomy): domain Eukaryota; kingdom Metazoa; phylum Chordata; class Chondrichthyes; order Torpediniformes; family Narcinidae; genus Narcine; species Narcine bancroftii. The sequence goes on along the minus strand of NC_091475.1, from coordinate 2,856,755 downwards.
GCTGCGAGTGATCGGGTCGGGCTTGGTCCTGGTCCCGCCGCCGCCGCCCCCCCAACGGCCCGTCCCGGGGCTTTCGATGTGGCCGAAGTCTTCGTCGGCGGGAGGGGGAGATTTCTCTGGCTCCTTGGTCAAAAGCGCGTGGGGAGAAGGGGTTCACGAGGAGTTAAATATTGGGGGGGGGGGGGAGAAACCGAGAGGCTCGAGCGGGGGCTGGTGGAGACTTTTATCTTCACAGTAAAGGGGGGGGGGGGAATTCCTGGCAGGCGCGGCCCCTGGAAACGTCGACAACGCGCCCAATGGACTGGAAACCTCCAGGGACCGCTCCGAAAAAACGAGGGAGGAAAGGTCCCATCCCTGTGGGACGAGGAGGCAAGTTCTCAGAGAGCGAACCTCCCCCAGCCGGTCAAGAAAGAAAGGGCGAACTTTCAGCTGGTCCCGAGTCCGCGCCTTTTCCCGATATCAGCGGCGTGGGACTTGACGAGAGAAACGCTGACCTGCTTTCCTTCTGACCACCCAACCCTTTCGGACGCCGACCGCTGTCCAAAGTTTGGTTTTCCAAATCCCACACATTACCCGCCTGGGTAACGCCAGAAGTTAAACCATCATACTGATCCCCTAACCCTATCTTCGCATCAGAAGGAATTGATGAATGGAAATACCGTAACCAAACGTCAAATCCGATTACCGTCACACCAGCCGTCTGAAGTCGCGATCCTTTCCAGGCGGGGATGGGAATGCGAGTTCAGGCACAAAGGCGGTGGGTAAGAACTCACTGGGCAAACGAAGGCGGGAGATCCAGGTCAGGGAAGAGACCACGGGGGGGGGGGTTGAGAGAATGGCGAACAGGTCAAGGACAGATGGAAAGTGGAACTGGTTGAGGGGAGATGACCATTTCAGGAACCCCTTCAGATACATTGGGTCTCGCATTCTATCTGTCCTCTAGCTCTCTGCTCCAGACTAGATTTTCCTCACAAATTTTCTTTCCCAACCCCTGTGGTATTTATCCCCTCCCTGTCTCTCCACCTCTCCTGCATTAATTTATGGGGTCTTCTGTCACCTCAACCCCTTCCCCACCCATTTTTAGGCTTTGCATCTCCCCATCACAGCTTGAAGAAGGGCCCCGGCCCAAAATGTTTCACTCCACAGATGCCACCTGATCGGAGTCCTTCCAGCTTCTCCTTACTCAAGATTCCAACGTCTGCAGTTCTCATCTTTCTAGTCCTAGAATTACACAGCACAGAAACGGGTCCTGAAGCCCAACTCGCGTATGATGGCCAAGATGCCCAAGTTACTCTGATTTGCCAGTGTTTGGCCAACATCCTTCCTATCCGTGTCCTTGTCCAAGTGTCTTTTCTACATTGTTATTGTATCTATCTCTAGCACTTCCTCTAGCAGCTTATTCCACCTGCCCACATCCTCTGTGTGATGAAGTTGTCTCTCACCTCCCTTTTAAATCTGCCCTTTCTTATTTTATCTATGCTCTCTCCTGTTCTGGGGGGGGGAAGGGTGCGGAAGCTGATCATTCACCTCATCTATTGTACCTTTCATGATTATACATCTCTATGTCAGCCCTCATCTTCTTGCACTCCATTTAAATGGAGAAAAAGCCCCAGAAGTCTCTCATCCCTCCTTGTAAACTCAAACCCTCCCGTCCCAGTAAGGTCCTTGTGAATTTTTTCTATTCTCTTTGCAGCTCATCAGTCTTCTTACTGATAGGCGACCAGATCTACACACGTACCAAGTGTGATTTCACTAATGTCGGTATAGTTTTAACATAACATCCCAACTTTAGACTTCATGAAGGCAAGCATGTCAAGTGTCTTCTTCAGGACCTTGTCCAACCATGTCACCACTTTCAGGGACTATGCATCTGAATCTCAAGGTTTTTATTTTCTACATTGGCCAAGGCTCTGTCATTTAATGTGCAAGTCGTGCGCTGGTTTAATTTTCCAAATACTCGCTGAAAAGGTTATTTTGTTTTGAAAAATGGCAGTTTCAAATTAAGAATTCTCACGCCAGTTTAACGCACTAAAACCCCTGTCATCTGGAATTCAAGCAACCAGCAGCCTCGAGCAACGGCAAAGAAAATTGCGGAAATAGGTAAAAGAAACAGAAATTTAAAATTGGTGCACCTTGCAGTTAGTTCGCCAATCACACAACACACAATCTCAGGCAACTGGAAAATTCACTTATCCTGCATCTACCAATCCCTATAGGTGCCAGATACCAGGGGTTTTACTGTATAATTGAATTATTTAACAATTCCTATTTACATTTAGTCTTCCAAAAATGTATTTGAACCTTATGGTCTGTTTAAATGGAAATGAAAGAGGGGAAAACAAAGATCAAGTTGACATTATAAAAATGTAGATAAAAGTAACTAGTTATCTTGAAAGGAATATTGATTCAGCTATAGACACATGCGAACAATGCAAGTCGTGGCTGCACATCGCATTCTGCATAAAATAAGTGGAATGGGATTTTAGAAGCAGCATTCCATGCATAAACTAATTTTGCAAGTTAAACATGGGCATCTGTGGATGAATTTCTAAACCTTTTGAACTAAATAAGTGGACTATGGCAATTGGCATGCTATATGGACAGTAAAAGATTTGAGCAAGACAAGTCATATCTTCACAATTTCAAAAAAGGAATTTCTAGGAGCTGAAATATAAAAGAACAAGCTCCACCTTTTGCTTTCCACACCAGATTTTGGCATTGATGCATTAGCTTTTGAGAAAGGTTAGCTGATATTCAAAATAACAAATTAAGAGAATGAATTTCACAAGCTCCAATGTATTCCTTTGTGTTTAAAATGAATATTTAATTCAAAAGGATAAAGAGAGAGAAAGGCAAGGAAACTTAGGGCCAGGATACAGTAAGTGATGAAGTGATGCCGAGACATCGACCAGGGGTTGAAGTTGAAATCCCACAAAGGCTTCCTGAGAGATTTGAATGAAAATCTAGAGTTAAAGATCATGCAACCTTTGAATTGTTCATTTGCATTGTCCAGGGAAAGGAAATTGTTGAATTCATCAATGACTTGGTCTGTTGATTTTTAGTTGTGGGAAATTAGGGATGTAGAGTGAATGCTCCAAGCCCATGAATGAATAAAAAGTACTGATTTTAGTAAGCAGTGTTTGAGAACAAGAGGTTACAAGGTCTATTGACATTTATAATCTAACAATCAGGTGATATGGAAGAAAGGCAGATCGAAGAGGTACCAATCAGCTATTACTTCAGCAAGTGGCAGAACACACTCAGGAGATTTGATGCTTTTTCCTTGACTAATCTAATCTGTTTTATGATACTGATTTTCTAATCGACCAAATTGTATTGAACTACTAATAAATGTTATCTAATCATTAATAAATAAAATTGGTTCAGAAAAAAAGAAAGTTGCCGTTTAAATTTTTCTGGTCAAAAATTGGATTATGTTACAAAATTGGAGGTAAACGAGAAAAGATGCAGATGCTGGAGTGTAGTGAAGTGCACAAAAGTGCTGGAGAAACTCAGCAGGGCACGCAGCTTCCATAAAAAGCAAAAGCAGTCAATGTTTAGGATCCGAGCCCTTCTTCAGGTGCCCCAAAAATCAGGCAGCTGCCCAAAATCGAAGGGGTGGGGAGGAGAGAATGGGAGGAACACAGATCAACAGGCAAGAGATAGATAGAAGAGGGAGGGTGAAAGAGATTGACAAGTGATGGGGGAGTGGGCAGAGGGCCAACAAAGAGAACTGTTAAAAAACTGCTTATTTGATCCATACAATAAAAATGACCTCATGTCTAGACTCCGATGGATTCAAAGCAGAATGAATTTTTCATACACATAATAATCAATTTACACATATTTCAGGCACGAGGCAGAAACTCTTGAACTGAAGTGGCTCATTTGCCAAAAACAAAGAATCAACTATCAGTGAATTCATTAACACATTTCTACAAAAAAATTAAAATGGAGAAAGAACTGAGTGAAATCTACACCCACTGCTTTTAGTCTGTGCGACAAGACATGGTCTTGTCACGTCCATCAATATCTGCAGTTGTTCCTACTTTTTATTGCTAATCTTGTAGAGTTTGAAACAAACAGTAATTTTGGAATATAGAAAGTAGTTACATCCTTCAATTTACAATACACCATTTTGGCATTTTCTGCGATTAGTTTGTAAGCGTGGAGGCTAATAAGATCCATTTTAGCTATGCTGACAGCAGTCATTATGGATAGATTCCATTGTGAGTGGAACAGATGTTTTAAGTTATTTCTTTAAACTGTCTTCACCAGAAACTAGCAAAGTTACAAAATGAGTATGGGCATTGCCTTGGCTGGAATGGACATCTCAAAACTCGGGCAAGTGCTAACAATTGCTATTGTTATTCGACATAACTGGGCCAACTCTGAAACCCCTATAGATTTAAAATAAAGAATTTATAGGGAAGGTGCCAATATTGAAAACTACAGGCTATATGCCAGTATTTAAAAGCACAAATCATAACGTAGAATCTGGATAGGAAGTGATGGACCAAATGGAAGCAAATAGGATGCACATAGAATGCCAACTTGGTTGGCATGGACAAGTTATTTGAAACAGCCTGTTCCCAAATGGGATGCACATAGAATGCCAACTTGGTTGGCGTGGACAAGTTATTCGAAACAGCCTGTTCCCAAATGGGATGCACATAGAATGCCAACTTGGTTGGCGTGGACAAGTTATTCTAAACAGCCTGTTCCATGCTGTGTGACACCAAGACTAATTTTTCAGCTGCTTGGTGGAAGAGAGTCACCAGATTTGCCATGTACAACCATTTCAATGCAGATGGGATTCTTAGAATTGGGGGATTTCAGTAAGGGATAGACAAGGGGGTTCTACAGTTGTACTCCTTGAAATTAAAAAAAAAATCAGACAATTTGATAGATGGTTAAGATTGGGTCGATGGAGAGGAACTCACCTTATTTTCATGGGGCAAAAAGACCAGGGAGGACATCAAACCACAGAATGGTTGCATCATAAAAGGAAGCGCATCAGATTGTGGTGTTCCGTCAGTGGTTCTCAACCTTTTTCTTTCTGCCCGCACACCACTAAGTATTCCCCATGCCAAAGGTGCTCCATGATTAGCAAGGGACTTGGTTTCATCACTAGATGTCAGTGATTAAACAATTACTAGACTAACTTCTGCAATGTTAATCAATGGAAACAACCACAGTTGATTAAATATCGCAGAAGCGAAAAGACAAGGAGGGAAAATCAATATGCCGGCCCCAGAAGTCAAGGGGAATTGTTTTTGATTTATAAGGGACCTTAACTTAGCCTATCTATAAATTTATAGATCATAATCGTCAAGGTGGTATTCATTGAGAGTTGTGGAGAAAAGTTGGGAGATTGCATTGAGCTTTTTTGATCTTTTCCCCTGTAATTTTGCACTGTATTTCGAGGAGAGTTTTACTGTAATAATATACACTTTAAGAGCAGAAATGCATATACTGTAATGTGAACACATCAATAAACTACGATATGTCAACAGTTAAACCGTTTAAAAAAAAAAAGATTGTGGTGTTCCAACCAGCTCTATCCCACAGCCAGCCTCTCACCAGAGCCTTGGCAATTTTTTCCACTTTCAGATACTATCCATCTCCCTTTTGAATGTGACAATTAAATTCATCCCGATTCCTACTCCTGGTAGTGCACTCCAGACCAGATTAATCATTGTGCAAAAAAAAAGTGTTGCTTTTGGTTCATTTGCTAATCACCCTCTTTCAACATCTTCTAGTTCTTGACCACTCTTTATGTGGCAGAATTTTAAATACTTCTACCATATCTCCATGGAATCTAAAGTCTTCATGTCTCTCCTAAAGAATTGTTTCTACAACTGAGCAAAATATCATGTAATTCAGGGTTCATTGAAGGTCCATCATGACTTGTTAGGTTTTCCATTCTTTCCTCTTCCCATGGAATTATATATTTTTAACCATTTTGTATGTCCATTGGTATCTACATAGCTTATTTTTTACTTTGCCCGCTGAAATGCGTATTTCTCAGCAATAAATTTCAACTCCCACCCATTTGTCCTTTCCACTCATCTCTCATTTGAGTCACTTACCATGTTCCTTGTGGATCACTAGCCTCTAAGATTTTATGTCATCTGCAAATCTGGAAATTGTGCTATGGACAGCCTAGTCCAACGTATCAGGAAAAGTGGTGGTCCTACCTCCAGGGAAATCCACTATGTATGCCCCACACATCTCCTCTCTCCAACCCCTCCCACCAAGTTCATCAAACAACCTTTCACTAAATAGAGTGGCTGCAAAAGAAGATACACAAGGATATTGCCTAGACACGTTTTAGTTTACAAGAAGAAATTATATGAGACTTTGCCTTGAAGCAAATGAGGCAGAAGGAAGCAGTAATAGATGTTTATAACATTATTAAATGGATATATTAGACAATCATAGTCTTTCTTTCCCCAGGGTGGGGAACCTAAAGTTGAAGGCTAGATTGAAGATCCGAGGGGAAAGATTTAAAGGGGATCTGAGGGCCAAGATTTTCTCACAGGATGTTGAGTGTATATGAATCAAGTTTTTAGAGAAGGTGGTAGAGGCAGGGCCAATTACAGTGTTTAATGCATATTTGGAAAGGTACATGGATAGGAAATGTTTAGAGGGAAATGGGCCCAAATAGGATTAGGATGGTTAAGGATCTTAGTCACCTTGGACAAGTTCTGCTGAAGGGCCAGTTTTCATGCCATACAATTCCATGCACCCTCTCCTGTCCCTATTAACTCTGCCAATTTTCTATCCACTTAGACACAACCTCATTTATTCATGGCATCTTCTCAACTACCTTATTAACCACATTTCTTCCATTGACCTTCTTTATTACTGCAGAAAGAAAACTTTGTAATTTAATTCTACACAAATTGCCTCAAGTAACCTATGCTACCTTTTGTAAGCAATCAACACTTCTCCAAATAACTTCTAATTTTGTCCCTCATTATTATTTTGGATCTTTTCTCAACATTGCAGTTACTGGGTTCATCTCCACAATCCTTTTTGAACAGGGCCTCATTATTATTTTGGATCTTTTCTCAACATTGCAATTACTGGGTTCATCTCCACAATCCTTTTTGAACAGGGGTGTACTAACTACAATATTTAATTGTCAGGCATCACCCATGAACCTACAAATATTTGAAAGATTATGGCTAAAGTTTCTGCGATTTCCTTCCACGTCCTTTCAGCAAGGTCGGATCCATCCCATCTGGGCATATCCATCAAACTTTCTAAAGCTAAACTTTCTACTACCTTCTATTTATTCTTCTTTATCCCAAAAAGAATCTCACAGACATCTTCCTCAGCCAAGTCTCCAGCAGAATCTTTCTTTGTGAAGCCCAGTGCAATGTATTAATTTAATGCCACTGCTTCCTTCAGAAAATGTTCTCTTCAGTCTTATTGACTCTTCCTACTTCTCTCAAAATCCTTAGTAAAAACACAAATGCTGGAAGAACCCAGCAAGTCTTGCAGCATCCATAGATGTACAATTGATGTTTTAGGCCTGAGAACTTCTTCAAAGTATGAGCAAAAGGCAGGCAGGCACCTGATTAAAAAGGTGAGGGAGAAGGGAAGAAAACACAGAGGGAGGAGCACAGGCCCAGAAGGGCTCAGACCAGAAACCTCAGTACTATATCCAAGGTCACTGTGAGACCTACTCAGTTCCTCCAGCATATATGTTTTTATTCCAATCACAGCATCTCCAAATTTTGGTGTTTCACTCTCTTAAAATCCTTGTCTTGTTCACGTGCCTGTATAATATTTTTGGATTCACTTTTGTGTGCTAACAAAATTTGAAGGTGCGGATTGTATCAAATGTTGTCGTAGGTTACAGTCAGTAATATAGACAGGACGCTGAGATGGGCAGGAAAGTGGCCGATGGAATTAAACCCTGATAAGTGTGAAATGCTACACTTTGGAAGGTCAAACATGTAGGTAGAGTACAAGGATCCATAACAATGTGGATGAACAAAGAGATTTTGGAATCCAGGTCCATCGATTCCTCAAGGTTGCTGTAACTAAGTTGAAAGGGTGGTTAAGAAGGCATATGTTGGGGGTACGAGTTCAAGAGCCATGAGGCATGTTACAGGTTTATAAAACTGGTTAGACCACATTTGAAGTATTGCATTCGGTTGTGGTTGCCTCATTAAAGGAAAAGCAGGAGGTTTAGAGAGACTGCAGAGGAGATTTACCAAGATGTTGCCTGGATTTGAGAACCTATGAAGCAAGGTTGACTGAGCCAAGGCTTTTCAAGGACGAGAGGCGATTTAATAGATTGTGGGAGGCGTGGATAGGGTGGACAGTCAGCGACAATAGCAAATACCTGAGGACACCGGTTTAAGGTGAGTGGAGGATTATTTAGGGAAGATGTAGAGGCATGATTTTCTTTTGCTCAGAGTGGTGGGTGCCAGGGATAGTGGTGGAGGCCAGTACAACAGGGACATTCAAAAAAACTCCTCGAAAGGCATGTGGTTGCAAGAAAAATGAAGACTTATGAGTGTGAGGTAGGGAAGGATTAGATTGTTGTGCAATAGAATTCCATACGTCAGTACAACATTGTGGCTGAAGGTCTTTTGCTGTCATGTTCTTTTTTTTATTCCCTTTCAATGTCGTTATTCTCCTTTTTCCCCCATTTGAGCAGACGTTATAATGCACGCAGAAATATTTCCGTTTAAAGAATCCCATTGCTCAATTATACTTTTGCCTTCCAAGCTTTCAGTCCAATTTACCCAGACAAAGTTATTCCTATCCTATTAAAATCAACCCTTTTCACCTTGGAATAATGTTCATCTTCTTCATCCCTCCAAACATTATAATTGGGTTTTTATTTGCTGTTTCCCCCACCCCCAATACTTGTTATACATTACATGAGTTATGTTCCTGAACCTCATGTCCATGAAATTACATCATAACCAACACTGTTTGGTACTCCTGCAATTGATGTGATTCTTTCGCTAACTGCATTTCCTAGTGTGACTGCACAATATTGTTTAAGATGTGTTACAAGCCCAGAGGACCCATAAACCCAGCAGTAATAGATATTCACCGTGACAAATGGTTACTTAAACAAAAATTGTTTTTAATTATCTTTAAACGTGAAAACAGAATCAAACTTTATCTATTATTAACTTAACCCCCTTCTAATTCTAAGCGCATGTCTGTGTAATATGTGTGTAAGTTCAGAAAACTTCTTTGGTTCACAGTCCGATCTTACTTCTCATTCCTCCAAGTTCACTGGTTGCAGGCAATTCTTATACCGTGTACAGAATTTAACATGTATAAAGTTCACCAGGCTTTGGTGCTCGAAAGGTAAATGGTTACCACTTAGGAAGGTTCGTGTTGGTTTTCAGAGAGAGATGTGTTATTCCAGGACATCCACAGCTGAGGTACTTCCATCAGTCACCTTGGTGTCTTGTTGGTGAAACTTGCCCCACCAGGGTTCTCCAGATGATAAACCTCTTTGTTTCAGGTCACCACAGAGTTCCTTTTTGTTTCTCTTATTCCAAGTGAAACATTAGACAGCCAGTCCTCTCCTCTTTCATGAACCACAAGGGCTTGGACCAGGCTGTCTTCCAAAAGTTTGCCAGCTTGTCCTGTTTCAGTCCCAACAACTTCTGCTGGCTGACACTGTCAAGTGATCTCTGCTTCTCCCTCTCACACACGGAGACTGAGAGAAAGCCTGTTTGACTCTCTGTGCTTACAAAACCATATGGCCCTCTTACAACAGCAAATTCTCCTTTCAGATAGCAGCGACTCCAGCCTGCTCTTTCATCTGTTCCCTTTGATAAGCAATAATCCATTAATGACATCTCTTGAGCACTCTTCAAAGCTCTTGCAAAAGGGGGTGAGAGCTACTACATCTCCAGTATTTCAAATAAGATCTATTTTAAAGTGTTTGTATGTGACCTACCCTAAGAAACCTTTCCCAATTCATCTCCCAAAAACATTTCTATATACTCTGTCACAGATGCTACAGGAACTTGGATTTAGACTGAATGTAGAACATAGAAATCTATAGCATAGTACAGGCTCTTCAGCCCACAATGTTGTGCCTAGAATCTCTCTATTGCATAATCCTCCATTTTTCTCTGTTCCATGTACCTATCTAATGGTCTATTAAAAGATCCTATTGTACCTGCCTATACCTCCATTGCCCACTACTTTCTGTGTGAAGAAATTGCCTCATACATTCCGCCTGTTCTTACTCCCAAGCACCTTAAAACTTTGTCCCCTGGTGTTAGCCATTTTGGACCTATCCTCATAAGGTGTGCTCTCCAATCCAGGCAACATCCTTGTAAATCTCCTCTGCACCCTCTCTATGGCATCCACATCTTTCCTGCAATGCATGCATATCTACTCTGGACCTCCTTGCACTCTTTTACTCTGGTCCTGTCATGAAATGTTTATTTCTCATGTTCTGGTACTATTTATCACTCCCATTTCTGCTTGCACACCATCTCCAAACTGATCATCTTCAATTGATAAATCTTTGTCACCGTGTATCACTGTTTCTCCTGGTCTCCACCCCATCAGACTTCTCTGCAATTGACTTGTCTAACTTTTCTCATGAGAAGTTGTGAGCCTAAAACTTGATCATTGTTGTACCTTCCTCTGATGCCATCTGACTTGATGAATTTTCCAGCATTTTCTGTGACAGATCATGTTATATTTTATATTGTATATAGATGTTTTAAAGGAGATAAATTATGATTTTTTTTAAGTGTAGGTCACAAACAAATACAAACATTTCAAAATAGATCTCATTTAAACTGCCAGAGCTCTGCTCAAGTCAGACAGTCCGGGCTCCGAGTCCCTTTGCAGAAACTTTGAAGAATGCCTATAGAGACTTCACAAGTAGGTGTTAATTGGACATGGTGTGCAGTGCTGCAGTCTGTCTGAATGCAGTGTGCTGTTCTAAGAGGGTCATGTGGTTTTGTCTGAAAGAAAGAATTCAGTTCCACAGTTAAGCAGCAGCTGGGACTGGAAGAGGACAAGTTGGCAAGTTTGTGAATAAAAACCCATTTTGAAGAAGGGTTGTGAGTTCTTAGTTCAGCCTGTTCAAAGCCCTTGTGACCCATACAAGAGGAGATGGCTGGCTGTATAATGTTTCACTTGAAATAAGTGTGGGGGGGGGGAAAGAGAATGGAATTCTGTGGTGACCTGGAGAAAAGAGGTTATCTGGAAAACCCTCGTGGGGCAAGTTTCTTCAGCAAGTCACAGAAGTGGCTGATTGGAAGGAATTAGTTTGTGTCCATCGAGCAACAAATCTCTCTCTAAAAATTGACAAGAAACTTTCTGAGCAGTAACTATTTTACTTTTCAAGCACTGAAGCCTAGTGAAATTCATAAATGTTAAATTCTGAGCACAGTATAAGAATTGCCTGCAACCAGTGAACTTGGGAAAAATGAGAAGTGAGATTGGACTGTGAATTAAAGAACTTTTCTGAACATACACACATTACGTACACAAACACTTAGAATTAGAAGGGGGTTAAGTTAACAGTAATTAAGTTAAAGTTTGATCCTGTTTTTATGTTGAAAGGAAATGAAAAACCACTTGTTGAAGTAACCATTTGCCTTTGTGAATTTCTAGTGCTGTTGGATTTTGAGGTCCTCTGGGTCTGTAACACTACTTTCAATAATTTAAAAAAAAAACATTTTCACTTTAGGAAGAGATAGGCAATTTATCCCACTGAGTGTCTAAATTGCTTATTTTTTTGCTGAGAGATGACAAGGATTTAACAAGCAAATTTGTTGAACAAATTGTTGGATTAGTGGGTAATTGCACCACGCCTCCTACCTTTCAGCCATGCTGTTACTGAAGTACAACTCCATTCTCAGTACAGAGGGTAGATGGATGTGGAAGATGAAGACAAAAAATGGTTTAAATATAACAATGTTGATTTTTGGTATTGTGTCTTAAAAATCTATGCATTTGGCAAATCTCCAAACATCTTACAATTGTAGAAACTCAATATAGTGCAACATTGACAAGATAAAACCTGATTCTGATAAAAACTAAGGGACTGTTCATACAATGCTGTCAGCTACTAAAAACCGTTTAACATTTAAAGGTTCAGTGATTTGATCAATTTGCTTTAATCATACGATCACATTTTGTTTTGCTTTTTATTGTCCAATTTTACTTTCACAAATAGCTGTCTTCAGCATTTAAGTAAAGTCAGTATATGATTAGTGAAAAATGAGCTGTTTTTCCGATGGCTATCTACCACTGTATATAAATTGTGACAATAAATATCATATTTAAGACGTAACTTTTCAAACTAGGATAATAAACTTCTTTCAGTTGACTTCTTGCACAATATTTGTTCAATTTAAGGTTAAAATTCAGTTGACTTAATGCCAGTCACATCAAGGACATTGTAATGCGAGATTTACTAACTCATAAGAGATAAACACAATTAGAATACACAAATTCACAAAAGTTATTCAGAAAGAAAAGGTTCATGCCAGAGCTCTAAAAAGTTAAAACCCAATTAGTTGCTTCGATACTAATTGCTTCACTATTTTGACATCATTCAGCTGCTTTCATTATTGCCTCAGGAAAATAGGTATTTTTGGAGATGAACGAAATGCCAGTAGCATTGATACTAGAGCAGGATGACGAATGCACAGACTGAATTCTGTAATTTGTGAACTAGTTCCTTCTGGTCATTGGTACTAGTGTTATGATCAAATTTGGCATGTTCAAAGCAGCACTACACTTAAGAGTTTAATGAATACTCAAGGAGGTTTTGGTTTTCTTTGTAGATTAAATTTGGTTTGGTATCATTCAATTCAGCAGTCTGTACATCCTGTAGGTGTGTGGATCACAACTAACAAGAAATAAAAGGTGAATACCAGATGCAAGAACCAGAAATGATGCCAAGTCTGCAGACTGTTTTAGGATTCCACATGTCCTTTATGAGTGCAAATGAAAACAATTTGCAGTATATAAAATACAAGATTAATTCTACTTCCAAACAAGGACTTCAACACCAAAAAAACGAAAATTTAATATAGAACTACTTTGATTAAACAAGGTCGGAGGGAGATGTGTTACCAGTAAAATACACCAGAACGTTACATAACTAAATTGAGAGCAAATTACACTCGGGTTCCATGTAGACACTGATATTTCTCATTGTCATAAAATTATATGGTGACTTTGAGAAAGTAGTAGATACAACATACAAAACAAACTCCAGCCTCAATTTTATACTAAACCAGTCAATTTTTTCCATAGTATTTTCACATTGTGAGTCAGAGAATAAAATTACTGACAATCTGTCTTGGCTATTCCATCTAACGTTTTGTTCAAAAATGGGAGACATTTATATTCCAATAATTATCATATTTTTTATGACTGTCTTCCCCTTTTAATGGGGACAACTCCTATATCATTTAGAAACATTTCATTGCTCTCTTACCCTAAAAATTTGTCTCCCAGCACCTTCTCTTCTCAAAGACACCATTTGCTTCACAGGTGGACATGATTAACTGTCAATATAACACAGGTGAGCACAATTCATTGGCTTCACAGTTTAATTGCTTGGTTGGGAAGAAAAGAGTTCAGACCAAGTATTTCAACCCTAGCATCTCTTGTCATATTAGGTTAGCTTTCAATTTTATTTTATTTATAAAATAGTTTACAAAATTTCAACATTGAGTAAAGGACGGTCTGTAAAATGGCGGTGCTGGCTTGACGGGCTGAAGGGCCTACTCCAGCTCCTATTGTCTATTTTAGATTAATAATGTTTTAAATTATTACCAAACACATCCTATGTTACTTTTAAAAAAAAAATACCTTCCATAGCTAAAAACAAATGCTTTTAAAAATGGGGTTCAATAGATAAAATTAACTTTTAGGATTCAATAGGTAAAATTATCTTTAATCTGAAATTTGTTTTTAAAAAATTATTTGAAACAATTGTCTGTTTTTATTAGCAGAACAGATTAACTGGGTCTAATATATTTTAGGACAGTAAGTGCAGGTTTTAAAGTCTAGAATTTACATTTGGGTCACAGATTTCTAGTGGTGAAGATGTTCAATCCTGGTTAGTACTGCATAATGGGCTGGTGATACTCCACATCAGGTGGTATGTACACAGAGTGAAACTTAATTTTTTCTTTATAACTTTTGTCGAATCTAATGATTATTTTCAGAGTTATTTTTAAATAAATAGAAAACAAGAAAATGACAGGGAATATGGGCCAAAATATTTGTTCAATCTTTATAATAGTAAACTTTTTTTTAAAAACTTAATCGTGGGCCATTAGAGAACAAAAAGGAGCAAGGAAGTTAAAAATGATAATTATCCTGTGACATCATCAGGCCAACTAATAGGAATAAAGACTTACAGGACTTTGAGAATATCAGAGTCTGAAAGGGAAGTAACAAAAGCAAAAGATAGATGCATTACTTGTGATCTTTGAAAATGTCCCTCTTTTTTTCTCTGGAGCGTAGAAGATTGAGGGGAGATTTGATGGAGGTGTTCAAGATTTTAAAAGGGACAGAGAGAGTCAATTAAGAGTGGGGGATATTCAAACCAGAGGCCATGGTTTGAGATTGCAAGGGGAAAATTGTAAGGGGAACACGAGGGGAAATTTCTTCACGCAAAGGGTGGTTGGGATGTGGAATAAGCTTCCGGCAAAAGTGGTTGAAGCAAGGACGTTATTTACATTTAAGGAAAAACTGGATAATTACATGGAGGGGAGTAGATTGGAGGGGTATGGACCAGGTGCTGGTCAGTGGGACTAGGAGGGTGGGGATTTGTTCCGGCATGGACTAGTAGGGCCAAACTGGCCTCTTCTGTGCTGTATATGGTTATATTCTGCAAATGTGCCTGCCCTAGTACCCAGTGTGCCTCACCACAATACCCATCCATCATCACCAAAGGTCTATTGGCACAATTTGTATTGGTCTATTTCAAATGTAGTATTTATTACTTATTGTTTCTCCTTCTTTGTATTTTATATTTTTTCTCTTTTTATACATTTCATGTACTTGAGAAGCTGTATCAAATAGTACTTTCATTGGATCTGTACATTGTACATGAGTGTAGCCTTCATTCCAAAACTATATAATGTAACACCCCTTTTCAAGAGAGGAGGAAGACAGAAGGTGGGATGCTCTATCCCAATTAGCCTGACATCACTATTTGGAAATTTGTCGGGATTGGCTAACAAGGATATTTTGGTGGGGTGTTTATAAGATCATAATGGAATTAGCAGTTTTATAAATAAGATATTCTATTTGGCATATTTTTCATTTTGTTTTCAATGTTTTGAGCCAAGTGTGTATGGTAAAATTAAATTAGTAAACCTAAGTGTACTTGGGGTTATTTTTGTAAAGCTTAATGAACTGATAAGTGCTAAAGTGTAACTTTGGTGCAAAAAGATCTCTTGAATTTGGGTTTCCAACAGAAAAGAGAAATTCAGACTAAAGAGATATTCTAATAACTAATGAGATGTCGTGGAAATCAGCTCTTCACTTCAATGATTTATAATTCACATTATTCACTTTGCTGAAGAGAACAACAAATTTGTGATTGATACAAAGTGGGGGGGCGGGGGGAGTTCTGAGAGTCCAGATACAGATAGGTCAAGTGAATTGGCAAATAAGCATTATATGAAGATATCCACATGGAAAAGATGAACAGAAATCAGAATTTTATTTAAATGTGTTGAGTATAGATGTAACTGGTGTTCTTCCATATAAAATAGGATGTGAAATAATGTATAATAGAAGTGGTGGCTCAGCCTAGCACCAGGCAGCTAATCAGGTACATGAGAACAGTTCCGAGACTGAATCTAGAACTTGACACAAAGCATTCTAGTTCCAAATTATGACAGTTTTGCTGAAATGAAGAAATTGAAAACACACTAAAATGAATGTGCATGTTGAATAATGTCATGGCAGAAGCTTTTCCACAGGATTTTCCACAATTCCAAAATTAGTGAATTCTGAACACTTTAGTGTCCTACATACACATGAAGCAAATGAGCCAAGATCAATATCGTTGAATTGGCCTGGTCCCAGATTTTTAAAGAATTGGCAGTAAGAAATGCTCTTACTTGTGTTACAGCGAGGCAAGTGGGAATGTTTCCTGTGCTATTACAGAGCCTGAGGGAAATGTTAGTTGTCTAGACAGCCCTGCTAAGCTTTGCATTCATGCAGGAAAGGGCCAAATTGTTTCACTTAAAAGGAAAACATGGTAAATTGTAGTGTGCCCATATTGTGTGAAATTCTGCAGACAACAACTTATTGTCTCAAGATTTCCTGATGAAGTGAGCAGAAACTCATGAAAACCAATATTTCTCAGCCCTTGTACATTCCATTTTGTTTGGAGTGGTGTTGATTTCAGAAAGGAGGTAAACAAGAAAATTTGCAGATGCTTGAGAAACCATAGAGAGTAAAAGGCAGTCAATGTTTCAGGCCTGAGCCCTTCTTCAGGAGTGCTGAAAATCACTTCTCCACTTCTTTTTCCTCTCACCCTGGATCTACCTTCTACCTCTTGCCTGTTAGCCTGTGCTCATTCCCTTCCCCTCCCCATTTGACTTAGGCATCCGTCTGGTTTTCAGCGCTGCCGAAGGAGGGCTCAGCCCCATCATGTGACTTTGGATGGATGATGCATGACCTGCTGAATTTCTCAAGCAACTCCAGGAATAAGTTACCCACAGCAAATTAACAACTTTTATGCTTGGACTTGATTATCTTTTCCACACTTTTGATGGAAATTAACCTATGATGCTTGTTTTCCAGAGGTGAATTAAGACACTGATAGAAAATTCTCTTTCTCTTGAGCAGGTGAAGTTGAAATGTGGCAGCCCAGGGTAGTGGGTAATAGAACTGAAACCAATAAGTGACTGGGATATTGTTGGATGTTATGACTAAATAGATGGAGCTGAATCTGCATGTGTGAATGGGACAGGAGCCAAGTACACTTTATTAGTGAAGTACTGAATGCATGAAAATCCCTAGGGTGAATAGACAAGGAGGCAGGGTCTTTGCAAATAAAGTGATCTTCTTTGAAAAGAAAGTGATATGATTTAACTGTGTATGATTGAATCATTACCTGTCTTCCTGAGTTGTATGATCAGTGCCCCACTTTTTCCCCTATCAGCCACTTAACATTTCTTTTATATTTCTGATGAGCTATGTAATTTGTTGAAGGTTTTGTGAAGCTTTGTTCCATTCAAGGTTTCCTCTTTCGAAGAGTGTGATACTTTTTACTGATGGATCTAACAGCCAGGTGCATGAAGTTGTTAAGAGTACTTTGAACTTGATTACAAATAAATCCTCTCTCTTTGTGAAAACGTCTTCAATTTTTGTTTTGCTGTTCAGTGACGTTCATTGTTGAATAAGTTGATCTCAGGCCACACCATGAAGTTGGAAGTGTATATAATCTACAACAACTTAACTTCTCCCCTACTCTACTTACTTCACTGCACACTAGGAGGCTTAGAAGCTACTTTTCTATCTAAACTACACAAAGGGTGCATCACCTGCCGCTAAGGAATAGAACCATAGAGCATTAGAGCACAGAAATAGGCCCTTTGGACCTTCTAGTCTGTGCCAAGCTATTTTTCTGCCTAGCTCCACTGACCTGCACCCAATCCATAGCCCGCTATACCCCTCCTATCCATATACCTGTCCAAATTCTTCTTAAATGTTAAAATTTACCCTACATTCACCATTTCAGCTGGCAGCTTGTTCCACACCCCCACCACTCTCTGTATAAAGATTTCCTTCTTCTTCCCCCTAAACTTTTCCCCTTTCACCCCTAATCCATGTCCTTTCGTTTGTATCTCACCTACCCTCAGTGGAAAAATCCACTTACATTTACTCTGTCTTTCCCCCCCTCATAATTTTAAATTCCTCTATCAAATCTCCCCTCATTCTTCTATGTTCTAGGGAATAAAATATTTGTTTTCCCAGAGATGATCCTTTTCAATCACTTGCAGATATGAAATTCACTGTTTAATTTTTATAACTGAATATCCTAGTACATTGAAATCCAAACCTTATCTTTTGATGAACACAATGGATTCTTTGGAACATTTTTTTTGGATTCCAACAATATAGAATCCCATCATAATACAATTAAATATTTAATATACCATAGAAAGCTGCATGAAAGTAAAAATACACCTTTCTGCAGTCAGAACCTCAGATGACTCGTATTCGTATTCAAAATCTTTGTATTGCCAGAACCCATCAAGAAGGCAAAATGACAGATGATTGTCTTTGACTGATTATGCACAGATCTACCTAATTTTTAATATGACTGAAGTAATTGAATGGCATTTGACAGATTATTGTAACAAACATTAGTGCAGACCGATACTTTTTCTTACTCATGCTGGTTTTGCAGCAATTCTAGATGTTCTCCAAAATGGTCACATCCTCTTCCACCACATTTTCTTTACAGTTGTACTCGTATTGAAGTTCTGCTCCACGTGATTTTCATTAAAATAAAATTCCAGTAAGTGTTTAAAAATTGGACAATAAATGAAGTTTGGGAATAAGATTCATTTGTTGGTAAATAATGGCAGTGTAAGAATGAGGAGAATACCAACACTTATATTATGGATTCAAAGAGAGAACCTAAATATTTGGACTCCTGGGTCCCAAAATAATTTTTTACATTCAGTCCCCATTATTATTTAGAGAAAAGATTCATTGTGCAATATGTAAAATAATGATTCCATCAAGTAAAACTGTTTTAGTTGTTAAAATATCTGCACTCCTAAGCATTACATAAAATTGAGCATTTCAGTAGAACTGGTTCTCTCTGGAATCTGGAGTTTAAATACCCACACTTCCAGGAACCTTTTATTTTAAACCAAATTTCTACTGACAAGGATCATTCAAATGGAAATGGTCTTTAGTGCTCACCTATCATTTGGCCTAGCAGAGAAATATGAACAAGAAGTGGATCGGAGCAGACTAGTTAAAAATGTCTGGTTGCACCATATATCACATTACATAATGATTCATGATCAACTTAGCATTGATTTAGCCTAAGAACAGGACAAAGTCCATTTAGAAACTTTGTCAAAGCAGAAAATGGCTCACTATTGGAGTGGCATGGTTAGTGTACCGGTAAATGCAATGCTGTTACAGCGCCAGCGATCAGGATCGGGGTTTGAATCCCACGCTATCTGTAGGAAGTTTGTACATTCTCCCCGTGTTTGCGGGGATTTTCCCTGGGGGATCTGGTTTCCTCCCATGGTTCAAAGCGTTCTGGGGATTGTAGGTTAATTGGGCGGCACAGGCACGTGGGCCAAAATGGCCTGTTATCGAGCTGTATGTCCAAAATAAAATTCACCAATGCCTCAAAATTTTAAATTCTTATCTCTGTATCCATTTCCTTTATTGATCATACACCTCCCTTTTTCTTGTCTTTGGTGACAAAATCCTTTGACTGCATGTCACACCTCCAGTTCTTGCCTCTTGTGCATTTTGAATGACCACCCACTCAAATCGTGGTCATACCATCTACAGTTTAGGTCCTTTGCACTGTTGCTAAATCTCTCTTTCCATAATGTGCTATAAAGTAGCACGTAAATGCTGCATCTTGCTTCCGAAAATCAACATTTCAGTGATGCCTCTAGATAACATATTTAGAGTTATTGATTGAAAATATCATATTAGGTATCAATATTTCCACTGCCTCTCTCTCAAAATACTGCCTTTCAAACATTGATATTCCTAATGTTAGCCCCCTCCCCATCTCTATCTGCTTCCACTGTTTCCATCAATTTAACTACTCCTTCCAGTGGTCTCTCCCTCTACTTATCTCTCCCCTTCTACCTTCTGTCCAATTTCTTACTACCTTTTATCCCCTCCCCAGAATCAGCATGGCTACTGCCTGATCATTGGTATTCCCGAAGAAGGGTTACATTGACTGTCTATTTTTTTTTATGGATGCTGCCTGGCCTGCTGAGTTCCTCCAGTGTTTTGTATATTGTTTCAGTTTTTCAGCATCTTGTTTACTGCCTTGAAGAAAACATCTGCTGGGCATTGTTCCCACCATTGCTGTTGTTAAATCATGCCCTCAAATCACTCAAGTCACAGCCATGGGAGGGGAAGTCAAACTCGTCCTGCGCTCTCTCTCAAGAAGCAGAGTGAATGGTAGGCAGAAGTAAAGATAAAGAGGGAGCAACAGGGTAATGAAAGAAGACAAAAGAAACTGCAGATACTGGAATCTGGAGCAAATAATAAACTGCTTGGAACTCAGTAGGTCAAGCAGAATTTGTGAAGTGAAAGGATTAGGACTGGGTAGTGAATAAGTCCACAGACAGCAACCCCTTTGAAAGTCCTCGTGGAAAACTGTCTTTTCTAAAAGTGGAGGCTAGTCTTTCAAGCAAATGCAAGGCCATTGGATTTCATGTTTCACAATGTACCAAGTCAGTGGAGAATGTAATATAAAAATGTTCATCAAAATCCTGGAAGCGAGAACAAAGTCAGAATTTAACTTGGGGTTATCTTAAAGTATTGGCTAGTAGGCATTCCTCAGAACATTTTCAGGTGTACTTTGTTTTGAGATTGAGTTGCCTATTACCTTTCAAACATGCAGATTTTCCTTGGTTGAAATTCATAATCCTAATTCTTCTCTTTGGCTTGGCTTCGCGGACGAAGATTTATGGAGGGGGTAAAAAGTCCACGTCAGCTGCAGGCTCGTTTGTGGCTGACAAGTCCGATGCGGGACAGGCAGACACGATTGCAGCGGTTGCAAGGGAAAATTGGTGGGTTGGGGTTGGGTGTTGGGTTTTTCCTCCTTTGCCTTTTGTCAGTGAGGTGGGCTCTGCGGTCTTCTTCAAAGGAGGTTGCTGCCCGCCAAACTGTGAGGCGCCAAGATGCACGGTTTGAGGCGTTATCAGCCCACTGGCTGTGGTCAATGGGGCAGGCACCAAGAGATTTCTTTAGGCAGTCCTTGTACCTTTTCTTTGGTGCACCTCTGTCACGGTGGCCAGTGGAGAGCTCGCCATATAACACGATCTTGGGAAGGCGATGGTCCTCCATTCTGGAGACGTGACCCATCCAGCGCAGCTGGATCTTCAGCAGCGTGGACTCGATGCTGTCGACCTCTGCCATCTCGAGTACTTCGACGTTAGGGGTGTAAGCGCTCCAATGGATGTTGAGGATGGAGCAGAGACAACGCTGGTGGAAGCGTTCTAGGAGCCGTAGGTGGTGCTGGTAGAGGACCCATGATTCGGAGCCGAACAGGAGTGTGGGTATGACAACGGCTCTGTATACGCTTATCTTTGTGAGGTTTTTCAGTTGGTTGTTTTTCCAGACTCTTTTGTGTAGTCTTCCAAAGGCGCTATTTGCCTTGGCGAGTCTGTTGTCTATCTCATTGTCGATCCTTGCATCTGATGAAATGGTGCAGCCGAGATAGGTAAACTGGTTGACCGTTTTGAGTTTTGTGTGCCCGATGGAGATGTGGGGGGGCTGGTAGTCATGGTGGGGAGCTGGCTGATGGAGGACCTCAGTTTTCTTCAGGCTGACTTCCAGGCCAAACATTTTGGCAGTTTCCGCAAAGCAGGACGTCAAGCGCTGAAGAGCTGGCTCTGAGTGGGCAACTAAAGCGGCATCATCTGCAAAGAGTAGTTCACGGACAAGTTTCTCTTGTGTCTTGGTGTGAGCTTGCAGGCGCCTCAGATTGAAGACACTGCCATCCGTGCGGTACCGGATGTAAACAGCGTCTTCATTGTTGGGGTCTTTCATGGCTTGGTTCAGCATCATGCTGAAGAAGATTGAAAAGAGGGTTGGTGCGAGAACACAGCCTTGCTTCACGCCATTGTTAATGGAGAAGGGTTCAGAGATGTAATCCTAATTACATAATAATGATTCAGACAATGTGTGGAAAATCAAAGTGAACCTGAATTTCATCTCAATTGACTCAGGAGTGTACTTGGTTGAAAGTACCCCTCAAGAGTAAAGTTTCAAATGAAGCATACTGATGTTCATAGCGTTTTGGATTTTAAAAAAGATATGAGACCACAGATGCTGGAATATGGACCAAAACACAAACCACTGGAGGAACTCAGTAGGTCAGACAGTGTCTATGGAGGGAAATGGATGATTTGAGCCATGACCTTTCATGTGATGCAGCATTAGTTCTAGTACTTGTCCATAAGGATCCAGAGAGTCCCAAATTTATACCTGATGTTTGTTAGGTTTGTGGTGGGGTTCTCCATTCTCCTGATGGTAAAAGTTGTCACTCCATACTTATTCATGTGGGTCATTATATGGATTGGGATTAGTTGTATTAAGTCTCAATGCAGTTGTTTCCAAAATTATTAAGAATAATTTTGGAAACGACTGCACTGAGCAACATAAAAACTGCAGATACAGGAATCTTGAGCAAACAATGAACTGCTGGAGTAACTCAGGTGGTTAGACTGCATCAACCTTTCAGGTTGGGACCCTTTCTGGAGAGGATGAGCAACGTGAAGGCAGATGTGGATCCATATACAAGTTACTGCCTTCAGGAGAAATCAAGTGAGGTGGAAAGAAGTGATGAAAAGTGGGAACAAAAAGTCTTTGACACCACTGATAGACTTGTAGAAAATGTCAGGAAAAGGCTTTAGCCTGCAAATAATTATTGACAAATCCAGACAATAGATAATCTTGTTTATGAGATTCACAATGAGGTGATAGCAGCTGTAGGGAGTGGTTTAAGTTGAAAGTTGATTCAAGCAATCTGCTGCTCCATATATAAATGATGTCATTATTATCAACTAATTTCTTGGTTTCTGTGCTGCAGCTGTGCACCCTCCTACGATAATTACTATAGGCAATTTGCACCAAATTCTTGTGTACACGTCATGAGTGCGCTCACAGACATTCCGTCTACTAAGCACACTTTTTTACTCAATGTTAAAATGTTTGTCTTGTGAAGAGTTGGGAACACGTCTGTTTCCGATGATGTGTAATCTGATCTCATTGTCATTATGTTGGAATGTATTGCAAAGCTCCACATCTGTTTCACATCAGTCTGGGAGGATAACACATGTTGATTACAGCCCCCAAAGAATCACAACTTGAGCATTGTATTAGCTGTGGTTTGGAGTTGAGTTAAAAGAGTGGAAAAAATGCTGGGAGGAGGGAACTGTGGAATATGAACTCAACCCACCAGCATAAACCAGATGAACATGCTCTAAAATGCTCCAGGTTACTTTTCTAAGCTGGAACCATAAAGATTCTCATATCTACAATTTTAACATACAAGAAATCACAAGGAGCCAGTAGTGTCCTACTGCATACGAATGTCCGCTCATGATGAAATGAAGACCAATACAATTTTAAAATATAGTACCCTCAGCATTTTAAATAGGCCACCTCAGGACTAAAAGGAATCAGGCCCAAAGTATAGGGGGAATCACTCATAACCCTGGGCAACAAATCTTATTAAAAGGTCTTCTTCCTGAAAAAAATTGGGGATTATGACAGACAACTTCAAGCTGAACACAAAGATAATTTCACATTTGCTGTATCACATAGGAAGTTGAAGAAACATTAAATTAACTTTGATTTAATTTAGCATTATTTAATCACATAACAATACTGACACATTGCATTAGTTCAACTGACCTATAAATGTTTTGCCGCTGATCTTCGTTTGTACTCAGCATCTGATGCCTCTCGTGTCAGTGCTGGTGAAACCTTTCACTATGTTTGTCACTGACTTCACCAAGATCAGCAGAGAAGATGTCCGAGTGCAAATGCAGAAAATTAATTTTTAATGACATGTTGCACTTCATGGTTTTGTCTGCTTGAAATTGACAAAATATGACAGGAAATCACAAAAATCTTTTTAAAAAAAAAAGTATATGATAGGAAATTTTTAAGGTGGTTTTTTGTGATCAGCAGCTCAAAATCCATAAAATACACCCAAAAATGTTCAGGAAGCAAATTCTTCATTGTCCTGTACAATTTGTACCCATGGCCAGGATAGATTTGGTTTCTCCTTTCCAAATGAGAATCTTCCAAGATTCTTATAATTTTCCTCTCTTCAATAAACCACATTAAGAAATGCTGTAGAGATGGTGTGGTACATCTTTTAAGAACTGAGTGTACTACGTGACAGGAGATTGGCAATGTCATAATACAGCTTTTTCACAGATGTTCAGCGATCTGGGATTGACTCTGATCTTGTGCTGTCTGTGTCCAGTTCGCATCTTCTCCCTGGTGCTCTGGTTTCCTCTCTCATTCTAAAGACTCCTAATTGACAACTAACCTAAGTTGGCCCAAGTGTTGGGAGATGATAAAATATTCAGGGGTTGGTACTGGGCGCGTGTGACAGAATCAATAAAAGGAAATGGGTGGGAGGATGGGATTAATGTGATTACTTGAAAACTGACATAGATATGATGGGCCAGGTCATTGGAGATGTTTATTCTGAAGAACTTGAAGCTATCTACTCTTTCGACTTCAGCACCATTAATGTCGACAGGAGTGTGGCCTCTGCATCCTCTCTCGAAGACAATGATTATCTCCTTTGTCTTATTGGCATTGAGAGAGAGGAGTTATTAGTTAAATTTTGCACAGTGCCACTGGTCTTTCCATCTCTTTTCAGTATTCCGATTCACCATAATTTGATACTTGTCCCACAGTGAGATTCCTGAGTATATTACTTAATAATAGAACCAGAACAACTGATCCTTACTCCCTTCCCATTTTCTGCATAAGAGAACCGTATTGCTGATATCAGCATTTCTCAATTAATCATTTATCCGTTGCTCACCCAAGGCAGATGCTGTGTGCTCCAGTTATGCTGCTAGGCTTGGGTTGTAAAATCAAGTAGATTTGGCAGAGCACTTGAGGGTTGCTCGTGTCACCTTTGAAAGGGAAGGAAAGGATAAAAAACTTGCAATTGGAAGTATCTTCCTTTGCCACTTCCCTCCCACGGAGAGCCTTTGGATTATCAATTCCCTTGTTGCAGGAAAGATTTCTCTACCACCATTACCTGGATTTTGGATATCATGTGTGAGGGGAAAAAAAAATTCACCAGTTATTTCTCAAATTCCAAAAAGTTTTCTGAGGTCTTTCCACCCGTGAATTGAAGTCAGTTCTCATCAGATCCAATATAGGCAGCAGAGAGGTATTTTAGCATCTTTTTCATGCTTAACTGATAAATAAGAGGCTGCATAATGGTGAAATGGTCATCGTAGCTGCCACATACAGCATCAGCTAACCTTGCATATATGTGTGCTTAAAAAAAAAGTTCTTTAAATTGAATTGCACTTGGATAAATCAGCAGTATTGGGTCACATGTGACAAACTTAGAAGGTTCCCATACTAAATACTTGAATTTGTTGGTGTTGAAATTGAAACAGCAGGATGTAATGAGCTTGGATTTAGATAATTCTCACTGCAATCATTCTCACCTTGTATAATTAGAATGTCATTATCTACAAAGTTGTAGGGCAAATTAATTATTTATAGATATTCCTTTGGCAGGCATTTTTCATATAGCATTGTGTAAACTGCTTGTGCACAACACTTCGATATTTGTGTGTCTCAGCTCAATCACATGACAAAGAGAGGAAAAGAACCGTAAAAATAGATGATTGGCTTCACTTGAAATACAAAATTAATACAAATTATTATTTTCTATCATCAGTCAGTTTATTGTGTATAATATACTATATTAGATCTGCTGCGCTGGGTGGGTCACGTCTCCAGAATGGAGGACCATCGCCTTCCCAAGATCGTGTTATATGGCGAGCTCTCCACTGGCCACCGTGACAGAGGTGCACCAAAGAAAAGGTACAAGGACTGCCTAAAGAAATCTCTTGGTGCCTGCCACATTGACCACCGCCAGTGGGCTGATAACGCCTCAAACCGTGCATCTTGGCGCCTCACAGTTTGGCGGGCAGCAACCTCCTTTGAAGAAGACCGCAGAGCCCACCTCACTGACAAAAGGCAAAGGAAGAAAAACCCAACACCCAACCCCAACCCACCAATTTTCCCCTGCAGCCGCTGCAACCGTGTCTGCCTGTCCCGCATCGGACTTGTCAGCCACAAACGAGCCTGCAGCAGACGTGGACTTTTACCCCCTCCATAAATCTTTGTCCGCGAAGCCAAGCCAAAGAAAAAGATCTTGATTAAATATTCCTGAATTTGATCCATAATTAAATACATTAGTTAGAGAGCAGAGACTTTATTCTTAAATTTAGGTAAAGGCCCGAAATTAAAGCAATGCCATTTAGAAGTGAAGCCGAGAGCATTTTTCACACAAATAGTTATGTAAATTTGAAATTAACGTTCCCTTGGGCACAGTTATATTTATTTCACCTTTTGGAGAAGCCTGCATTTTGGTTTGTATATTTAGGATTTACAGTGGCAAAGTATTTCTTTTTGTAATTTCCAATCAGAATGTATACAAATTGGCAAGCAGCAGAAGTGTAAATATGTTAACTGATAATATGTGCCTAGTACATAAGTGAGTGGTAGAATGGGAGTTGATGAGAATGAAACATGGGATTAATGCAGGGTTCATGTAAATGGACAGGCGATCATCGGTGCAGACTCAACAGGCTGAAGAGCCTGTAACCACCTTCTATTTCTCTGTAAATCCACATGAAGCACATTTCTTTTCTCTGTGTTCCTTAATTTACTGTTGGGAGCCCCAAGCTGTTCTCAAAGATTTCCTCCAGCTGATATTCTCCAAAGATTCCACATGTACCCTGTAATTCTGATTGTTGGACTTTTGTGCATTCTCTTACCTACCATTGGCTGCACAGCTTGCAGCTTGTTAAATCGTACTCATTAGAAATTCACATCTAAATCCTTCTCTAGTCACGCCTTCGCGTGTTTCATCTCAAGATTCAATTTATTATCATAGTAATAAAACAGTGTCCTATTACATGAAATTCCCTTTTGCCTGCTGCAAGGCAGTCAGATTCATCACTGGCAAGAATTGCCTATGTGTCTCTTACAGTCAGACTTACAGTCAGAAAGAGAGAAGCAAAATAGTGTTCCCCAGAGTCACTGAGTGTCCATATATTCGCCTCCAGCGCTTCTGCAGCCTCCGCAGCCACAAAGCATCCAGTCCAAACCACTGGCAACCTGAACTCCAGATCTGAACCTCCGACATGGTCAGGGACCCTTCGGCGCCCTCGGCGCCTCCTCACATCCCGGTTCCGACCTGGCACCCCTCCGGCCAGTTTAAGCCAGACTCCAGCAGTCTACAGCCTGCCGTGAGTCTTCCAAAAGCAGTCTCCAGCAGCCTGCAGCTTCCGTGGGTTCCTCGTCTCGAGTCGCCAGCAGCCCCGCCGCAGAGCCCCCTCACTGGTCTGCCTCCATGGTCGCAGTCTCATCCGCTTCTCCCTCTCAGATGGTGTCCTGCTCCAGTCCTCCGCTTCCCTGGAGCCTGCACCCCCGGCTCCTGCCGATTAATTGGTGCTGCCATCTTGGGTGCAGACCTCAAAGTCGCAGGACCTCAAAAAACCTCCCGTTCAGAGCCGACAGCAGTCAACTGGGCAGCTAGACCCCGTGGGTTCACACCAGCGGTAGTGCTGCCACTACAGCGACTCCGGTAGCGCCACCATTTTTGGTCTTTGCTGATCATTTGAGGTTTCTCCTCTGCTGACTCAGTACTTTTTATTCTGACAGCACCTTGGCCAAGTCCTTGCAGGAAAGGTGCCAAATATACTTTTGTTATCCTAGTCTGTGATTTGAGTATTTTCTCTCTATGTGTGTGTTTTATTCTTCATGTTTTAAAATCTTACTTAATTAGAAAAAGCTTTTCTGAGCATGACATCATGAGTAAATGGCGACAGATCAATTGTTCTTGGAAACGTTTGTGATGGAGCATATCAGCTCAATTCAAAAAAGACCGTGCCCCTCCCCATAGGTGTCAGACATTTCCTCAGGAGTTTCCTGTGCTGTGGTCAGGATCTTAGACTAACATTGAAGCAGGGGCTCTTTCATAAACAGTATTTGACAATTTCCTTTGGGTAAGACTCGATGCTAATTTTTCCAGTTCATTGCCTAAACTACCTGGATTATTTAGTCTCAACACAAGAGTCTCCAGTGTTGAGACTGCTGCGGCATTACACTTTTGTAAACTGAAAGCTTTGTATCACACAAAGAAAAAAATCTCTTTATGAAAGTCTCTTTCTATTTGGGGGGGAAAGTTTTTTTAAAAAGGGTATTAAACAAAATTAAACCAGTAAATGTAACACTTGCATACTCTCTCTCTCTCTCTCTCTCTCACAGCCTGCTTTGGTCTGTTTCTCATTCATTAGCGTACTTTTGCAATATTGTTAGTGTGTGTGGGCCAATGCCAGTTTTGTTTGAGGCAATATCCTATGCATGTTGGATTAGCTCCATCTGGTAGACAAAATCAGACAAAGTATGAATTTTGGGAAGGATTGAGGAATGAGGGACTCAGAAACATTGCTGAAGGCAATCATCAGATATCAAAAGCATCAGGATTTGGAGTTAGACAAGCAATTAGAAGTTTGGGTGCTTGGCATTAAAGTCAAACAGTTGATTAAGATGGATAGGGTGGTATGTGGTGGTGCCAGACACAACAAACAGGGGCTCCAAGGGCACCGTCAATGAAAGGGGGTCTCATTGTGCGTTTTGTTCACAAAACGATGGTCCAGTTAGGGTTAGATATCTTTCACTAACATCTGCCCGTTTCTTAACCATGCTTTGATGTGAATGGTTCCTATTTCTGACATTTCCCCTGATAGTGGTTTTGTGGCCTTTGTTCAGTAGACATAGATCGAAAGTTCACTGTGGAATTGTACTCCATGTTTAGTTTTCCCGTTATGTTCAGTTGTACTTGAGGAACATTTATTGCTGGATTCATTGGCATGTTGATGCTCTTATTTGCAAAGCTTTAATAATGACAACTATAAATAGTTATAGGTTACCATCTTGCTCTTTTTTTTATTTGCCCATGGTAGAAAAACAGTGATACCAAATGGGAAATGACAGAACTTGCTGTTTGGCCAAAATATCTCTTGGGATTGCTAGCATTGGTGTTAAAGAGCTAATCTTTCAAGATACTTTTTATTTAATTAATTGAGTCAGCATGTCACCAGTGATCCTCTATTTAGACTTCTAGACTGATGCTTTGCAGCTACCATTTCAGAACCGTTGATGTGTATTGCAGAATGGTTTGAGTTTCGTCGGCTTGAAGTCCACAGTAATCTCCTTTGTCTTGTCAGTGTTGAGACTCAGGTTGTTGTTCTTGCACCATTTTACAAGCCTTACAATCTCCTCTCTGTAACACAACTCAGGATTGTTGCTGATGTGGCCAACTTCTGTTATATCGTCCGCAAACTTGATAATTCTGTTGGAACTGAAAGTGGCAGTGCAGTCAGGAGTCAGCAGTGTGAACAGTAGCTGGCTGAGCACCCAGCCCTGAGGTGCGCCAGTGCACAGCGTGATGGGACTTGAGGTTTTTCTGCCAGGACAGACTGTGGTCTTTCTGACAAGAAGTCCAGAATCCATTTGCAGAAAGGGGTATAGAGTCCCATTGAGGACAGTTTATCCACCAACTTCTGAGGTGTGATCTTATTGAACACTGAGCTGGTCAATGAACAGCAGCCTGGGGTATGAAGCATTGTTCTTTTGGTGGGTCAGGACAGAGTGCTGGGTCAAGGCTATTGCTTCTCTGTGCCGGTATGGATAAGAGACAAACTGGACCATTAACAGTTACATTGATGACAATTTTGACAAAAACAATATTCAAACAGTTCATTATAAATTTCACATTTAAAGTAAATTTGCAGGAAAGTGTTTGGATTTTTTAAGTCAAAAACTATTTCTTACAAACATTTGTGATTTTATGTTCATTTTGCATTGAACTTGAATTTTCTTTCCATCCCAGCAAATGCCATCCCAACTCTGATTTTTCAAAGAAAAATTCGAACGTATCCAAACATGGCATCGGTATACAAAATCCCTCAAATGTATTATGACCATCATTACTTTAGAGATCAGCTCCAACATACTGCATTACATTTCTGAATGCTGCTCTATTTCACAAAGCAAACTGAAGCAACATTGGGCCCAAAAAATACTCAACTTGACAATCAACAGAAACTCTCTGTCGTGATATACTTACTGATACAAACGATAGATTCTTTGAAAGTTATTACCCAAACTACTTTCAATGAACAAAAACATACAATATTGTTTAGCTTGTTCTATCTTCCTCAGTGGTTTCTTGTACAATGGCCGATGTGAAGATCTACCGGGACCAATGCCTGAAGAGGGTGCACAAAATCAGTGAACCGGTGCGGACTCGAAAGGCCAACATGGCCTGTTTTCGCTCCGTAAATGGTGATATGGTTACAGGATGTGAATGCAGAAAGTTCAGTGAATGTCAAAAACAGAAAGATGGTTAAAAAACTGCATTTTATGAACAATATGAACAAGTTTCTCATTCACTTTTGTGAAGACAGATAATAATGGGCTAGATTTTGATTGCCAATGGGCTTCTGGAGGAAAACAGTCTCAGAATTTCAAATTCCTACCTCAGTGACCAAATAGATGATATTGGGAATAATCATGCATCTCGATTGCAGCAGGAAAATGGAACCATTGGCCCAACCTATTCATGCTATCCAACTTGTTCTACCTAAGCTAGTCCGACATGTCCATGCTGACCAAGTTGTTCCACCTAAGGTAGTCCCATTTGGCTAAACCTTTACTATCCATGTTCTAAAATGTCTTAATGGTATTCACCGCCTGCCATCCAGGTTAGTGGGATGGGAAGAAAGACATGTTCACCAAGACAATAGCTACTTAAACAAAAATGGTTTTATTTTCTTAATACATAATTATATCAATATTTAACTTGTTACTATTAACTTAACCTAACTTAATAATTCTAAGCGCACATGTATGTAATGTGTATGTGTTCAGGAAAGTTTTCTGTTTCACTGTCCAATCATTCACTTTTCACTTCTCCAAGTTCACTGGTATCAGGCAATTTTCCAAACTGTGCCCAGAATTTAACATTTTCACCAGGCTCTGGTGCTTTAACTTAAATTGTTGCCGCAAAGGAAGATCTTTGTTGGTTTCAGAGATGTTCGTTGGACACACACAAACTGATTTCCTTCAATCACCCACTTCAGTGTCTTGCCGAAGAAACATGCCCCCTTGTGAGTTTTTCCAAAGGATAACTACTTCTTCCAGGTAATCACAAAGAGTTCTTTTTCCCTAATTTCAGGAGACATACAATAACCAGACACAGCTTCAGTAAGTGACTAAAAAGATTTGTAATCGGCTGAACTCGGAACTCAAAACCCATCTTGAAATGGGGTCTTGCAGCAGGTCTGCAAACTTGCAGTCTTTAATACCAACTACTCCTGAATCTTCCCCAAAGAATGAATGTTTTCTTTCTGTTTGCAAAGCCACATGACCTCTCTTAGAATGGCATCTTTCAACCAGCAATTTTAACTTCTGGCACCAGTCTTAATAGCAAAATATTTTCAGTTCTTGACCCTGGACCCTGTACAAACCTGCTGATCCATCAACACCTACTTGTAAAAATCTCACAAGTCCTCTCCCATTGTCTCAGCAAAGCCAGTTGGAGACATGAAGTCTTGCACTTGAGATGTTTGTTTGTGGAATGTGATCTAACAACTGCACCTCACAATCTTACCCCTTTTAAGATATATTTTATCATAATTTTTTAACCCATTCCATAACATGGCATGAGGTCAGAGGTACCATAGAGGGTCAGTTAAGTTGTTATAGATTGAAGTGGTCTCAAACATATGAGTGCAAGCTCAAACAATTTGTCATTAGTAAACAATTAAATTTGCACCATTTTTCATTTAGTTGTCATATAACTGGCTGGGTGTACTGGAGAACAGAATTAATTACACAACTACCCATGTATCTCAGAGATCGCTCCATTTCGATGGTTACACTGTATGGGGATTCAGACTAATAAAAGCTGTCTTGATTAAAATAAATGTTTTTCTATTCTCATCTCCAAGAAGAATGCTGTAACCATTTAAACTATATTTGTGTTCGCTTTTCATAGAATTGGACAACATGGAATCAGACCATTTTCAGCTGAATTCTTCCATGCTAACTAGTGGGTACCCCTCCATATTAATTCCATCACTCAGCACTTGGCCCATATCCCTCTCTTGTCTTAACAATTCAAGTGCTTGTCTAATATTTCTCATATGATGTCAGTGAACCAGCTTCAATCACTCACTTCGGCAGTTCATTTCAGGCAATTAACACTGGGTGAAGAAGCTCCCCTTCATATGTCTCTCCCCACCACCCCCCCCCCCCCCCCACCCATTGCTTCTCCTGGATCCTCTAGTTTTATCTACCTCTGATAAGGGGAAAAGTTTTGTGACTTCATAATTTTATACACCCCAATCATGTTCTCTCCTAACCTGCTCCTCTCCAGGGACCTAACTTCTCCAGTTTCTTCTCAGAACTGAACTGTTCCATCCCAGGTAACATCCTGATTTTGTTTTCTCTGTATTCTCTCCAATGCTAATACATAATTCCAATACCTTGGTAACCACAACTAGCTGAGGTCTACCAAAGTATCATGAAGT
The DNA here is from genome assembly GCF_036971445.1 of Narcine bancroftii. Classification (NCBI taxonomy): domain Eukaryota; kingdom Metazoa; phylum Chordata; class Chondrichthyes; order Torpediniformes; family Narcinidae; genus Narcine; species Narcine bancroftii. The sequence continues at coordinate 2,824,149 of NC_091475.1, read as the reverse complement.
TGGACTATAATCTTGCCTTGACTTTTGAAGATGTATCTCATGTTTTCTTAACTATGTTATCTACCTGCATTGCCATCTTCAAGGACTAATGGGCTTGTACACCAATGTCCCTCCTTTACTCAATATTTTCTAAGACCCTACAGTTGATGTATGTCCAAGCATCATTTGTGCTCCCAAATTGCATCTTGTTAAAACTCCATCTGCTAATTTCAGCCCATTTTTAAACATATTGATATCTTTCTGCATCCTAAGACGACTTTCCATGCCATCAACAGCTCTGCCAATCTTTGTGCTGCCCACAGACTTACAGATCTGGCCTCCCACATCCAGATTTGAAGAGTTGGTGGAAGATTGGAGGTTGGTGCCAGAAATTGTAAATCCAATTATTTAAATCTGAGCTCTTGAGCCAATCAACTGAGGGGACACAAACAGGAACAGTTAAAGATAAATGCTGGCAAGGGCTCTTGTAAGCTCACAACTGTTTTTTTATTTTGTACAGAATTTTCCCAGCAAAAATTATTAAAGTGTTACTATTCTTTTGATGTTGTATTTTCCCATCATTAACTAAATCAAACACATGGAAGTATTACACTGTAAAATGCCCAGTAATAGTTTCTCATGTACATTATATAAATTATTGCAGTGAAATCATTGCATCACTTGAATTGCTTGGAAGTTTGAGATAAGCCAAGCACCTCACCAGCTGTTCTCCGGAGAACTACAGGGATGAAGTGAGTATGTTTAGGGCCAGTGTATTTGAGTGCATTCCTGTTCTTGCGATCATAAGAAATGGGAGCAAGAGTAGATCTCTTTCTCTTTGGCTTGGCTTCGCGGACGAAGATTTATGGAGGGGGTAAAAAGTCCACGTCAGCTGCAGGCTCGTTTGTGGCTGACCAGTCCGATGCGGGACAGGCAGACACGATTGCAGCGGTTGCAAGGGAAAATTGGTTGGTTGGGGTTGGGTGTTGGGTTTTTCCTCCTTTGCCTTTTGTCAGTGAGGTGGGCTCTGCGGTCTTCTTCAATGGAGGCTGCTGCCCGCCAAACTGTGAGGCGCCAAGATGCACGGTTTGAGGCGTTATCAGCCCACTGGCGGTGGTCAATGTGGCAGGCACCAAGAGATTTCTTTAGGCAGTCCTTGTACCTTTTCTTTGGTGCACCTCTGTCACGGTGGCCAGTGGAGAGCTCGCCATATAATACGATCTTGGGAAGGCGATGGTCCTCCATTCTGGAGACGTGACCCATCCAGCGCAGCTGGATCTTCAGCAGCGTGGACTCGATGCTGTCGACCTCTGCCATCTCGAGTACCTCGACGTTAGGGGTGTGAGCGCTCCAATGGATGTTGAGGATGGAGCAGAGACAACGCTGGTGGAAGCGTTCTAGGAGCCGTAGGTGGTGCCGGTAGAGGACCCATGATTCGGAGCCGAACAGGAGTGTGGGTATGACAACGGCTCTGTATACGCTTATCTTTGTGAGGTTTTTCAGTTGGTTGTTTTTCCAGACTCTTTTGTGTAGTCTTCCAAAGGCGCTATTTGCCTTGGCGAGTCTGTTGTCTATCTCATTGTCGATCCTTGCATCTGATGAAATGGTGCAGCCGAGATAGGTAAACTGGTTGACCGTTTTGAGTTTTGTGTGCCCGATGGAGATGTGGGGGGGCTGGTAGTCATGGTGGGGAGCTGGCTGATGGAGGACCTCAGTTTTCTTCAGGCTGACTTCCAGGCCAAACATTTTGGCAGTTTCCGCAAAGCAGGACGTCAAGCGCTGAAGAGCTGGCTCTGAATGGGCAACTAAAGCGGCATCATCTGCAAAGAGTAGTTCACGGACAAGTTTCTCTTGTGTCTTGGTGTGAGCTTGCAGGCGCCTCAGATTGAAGAGACTGCCATCCGTGCGGTACCGGATGTAAACAGCGTCTTCATTGTTGGGGTCTTTCATGGCTTGGTTCAGCATCATGCTGAAGAAGATTGAAAAGAGGGTTGGTGCGAGAACACAGCCTTGCTTCACGCCATTGTTAATGGAGAAGGGTTCAGAGAGCTCATTGCTGTATCTGACCCGACCTTGTTGGTTTTCGTGCAGTTGGATAATCAGGTTGAGGAACTTTGGGGGACATCCGATGCGCTCTAGTATTTGCCAAAGCCCTTTCCTGCTCATGGTGTCGAAGGCTTTGGTGAGGTCAACAAAGGTGATGTAGAGTCCTTTGTTTTGTTCTCTACACTTTTCTTGGAGCTGTCTGAGGGCAAAGACCATGTCAGTGGTTCCTCTGTTAGCGCGAAAGCCGCACTGTGATTCTGGGAGAATATTCTCAGCGACACTAGGTATTATTCTATTTAGTAGAATCCTAGCGAAGAGCAAGAGTAGATAAGCATGAAGTATATAATCATTCAGTTGAATATTGAGCAATCGCTTGTTACTTTATTACTTCTCTTTACATGCTTCTCCCCATTCACAAAGTAAACAATTTTCATGATTAATCCACAGTAAATTTCCAGCTTGTGCCCTTCCCAGATGCTGCTGTCAGCATAGCCATTCAACCAAGTTTGCGTGGCTGCTCCCAGCTCTGCAGAGCAAGTTAAGCTGATCTTACCCCATTCCTTTCTCTCTTAAATGCTCCATATGCAATCCATTGTCTCAAGCCCCATTCTCCCCATTACCTCATCTCTTGACTGTGATGACCTGGAGTGTTCAATAGGGAGCACTGTGACACAGTTAAAAGACGTATGCATCTCTGGATATTCAAAGCAGTATTCAAAAAAAATATTTCTTGTATTTTCATATAGAACCATAGGCACACTACATCACAAAACTGGCCCTTTGGCCCATCTCGTTCAGGTTGAATTATTTTTCCGCTTAGTCCCATTGACCTGCACCAGGTGTCTATATAAATTTCTCTTGAATGTTGAAATCGAACCTGTATCCACCACTGGCAGCTGTGTGGCAACTCTCGATACCCTCAGGGTAAAGAGGTTCCCCTTAAACATTTCACCTTCCACTCTTAACCTGTGTCCTCTCATTCTTGTCTCACCCAACCTCAATAGCCTTTTGGCATTTGTTCTATCTATACCTCTCATCATTTTGTATACCTCTCTCTAATCTCCCCTCATTCTCCAACAATCCAGGGAGGGAATCCTAAAATATCATCAGGGTCATAGATAAGGTGAATAGTGACGGTCTTTTTCCTGGAGTAGAAGAATCTCAGAATAGAAGGCAGTAACTATAAGGTGGGGGGGATTTAGAAGGGTTGTGAGGAGATATTTCTTCACCCAGAGGGTGGTGGGCGTAAGGAACGAGTTGTCAGACAAAGTGATGGAGGCAGGTATGTTCGCTTCCTTTAAGAACACTGGGCTAAATACATGGATGGGAGGGGCTTGGGCCTAATACGGGCCATTGTGACTAAAGCAGGAGGATGTATTGTTTGACATGGACCTATTTATGATGTGCGTGACTCTGACTTGATGTCCAAATCAGAGCAATTTTCATTATTGCAATTGTAAAGCTACACCTTCTCTGTGACAATGGCATCGAGAGGGTACTGATTTTTCAATAGCACATTTGAATATAAAAGCTATTGAATTAAAAAAATATATATTTATTCTTGGCATTGCCAGTCCTGGCTGTGAAAAGTATAGTACCTTGTGTCATATATTCCTCCTGTTCCTAACAGTCAATGCAGATCACAACAGAATATCAGTCCGATTTTTATTAATCTTAAATGAGCAAGACTGGGGGAAAAAAAACTCAGTTGGATTATTCTACACAGCAACGTTATAGGAAAGGACAGGTCCAAGCCTCAGTGACTGTGATCAAAGCTTGAAGCATCAACATAATTTACAAAGGAAGACTATCAGATATCACTCAAGAACTGTTGCACTGACAATACATCAATGAAGGTGAAAACGTGATTATTGATTTAAATGACGTTCAAAACCTTCCCAGGTGTAGGTTAATTGGGTGTAAAATGGGCGGCATGGACTTGTGGGCCAAAATGTTCTGTCACTGTGCTGTATATCTAAATTTTTAAAAAAAAATGGATAAGCATTCAAATGTGTTGTGAAGTATCAGAATTTCCAGTGATAAATGTAGTTCCTTCATTATAAGTTTGATTTATAAAAGCTTCACCCTCTCTATTGGGGTACATATTATTCCATGCTGACAGTCAGTATTTCACTTCTTCCATGTCTTATCACAAGTCACAATAGAGCAGGTTGTTTGCTAAATATAATCATCATCCAAGGTTCTAGGCAAGGAATATTTTCCATTACTTACCATTAATGGCGCCTGGCAGTAGGTAGGAGCTAAATGTATGGACTTGTTTCACAGAGATATGAATGAGTAACCACAGCTGGGTAATTAGAAGAACTAAATCTATCACTGAGTTAGTTCAAATTCATTTCTGAAATTGTTTTCATCATGTGGATCTCCATCTTAAATCATAAATAAAGCTTCTAGTTCTCCAATTTAATGAGAATTCTCTTCTTCTTTGGCTTGGCTTCGCGGACGAAGATTTATGGAGGGGGTAAAAAGTCCACGTCAGCTGCAGGCTCGTTTGTGGCTGACAAGTCCGATGCGGGACAGGCAGACACGATTGCAGCGGTTGCAGGGGAAAATTGGTGGGTTGGGGTTGGGTATTGGGTTTTTCCTCCTTTGCCTTTTGTCAGTGAGGTGGGCTCTGCGGTCTTCTTCAAAGGAGGTTGCTGCCCGCCAAACTGTGAGGCGCCAAGATGCACGGTTTGAGGCGATATCAGCCCACTGGCGGTGGTCAATGTGGCAGGCACCAAGAGATTTCTTTAGGCAGTCCTTGTACCTTTTCTTTGGTGCACCTCTGTCACGGTGGCCAGTGGAGAGCTCGCCATATAACACGATCTTGGGAAGGCGATGGTCCTCCATTCTGGAGACGTGACCCATCCAGCGCAGCTGGATCTTCAGCAGCGTGGACTCGATGCTGTCGACCTCTGCCATCTCGAGTACTTCGACGTTAGGGATGTAAGCTCTCCAATGGATGTTGAGGATGGAGCGGAGACAACGCTGGTGGAAGCGTTCTAGGAGCCGTAGGTGGTGCCGGTAGAGGACCCATGATTCGGAGCCGAACAGGAGTGTGGGTATGACAACGGCTCTGTATACGCTTATCTTTGTGAGGTTTTTCAGTTGGTTGTTTTTCCAGACTCTTTTGTGTAGTCTTCCAAAGGCGCTATTTGCCTTGGCGAGTCTGTTGTCTGGAATTCTACAATTACGGCAAAACACTGATAGTTGATATCCCATTGTTAAAAAATTTCCATGGTCCAGCATCAGCCTCACTGGGAGCTGTTTCCTGCAATTCCTATATAAACAAACTTGGTTTTCATTTCTCATGCTTCCTTTAACATGCTGGGCCCTTTTCCTGCTTTCCCTTTAAATTCACTGGGGTTCCATTTCCAGTGATTTATTTAATTCAATGGGCCTTGTCCCCTGTGCTCATTTTAAACACTTTGGGGTTCCACTTTCCATACTTCTCACCAGGAGCCTAGTTTCCATATGAATATATTTATATTCATATGATCGATTGAAAGACTTATTGTACTACTGTGGCTTCTGGGTCTCCATCGGTCGTGATCGAACATGGGTTTTGCACCTCTGGTAGTCACTGGTTTGTTTAGCAGCGTTGACAGTGGCTATGGAGGGTGATCCTAGAATGGCAGGCTCTGCCACAGTTGCTGCAAATATAGGGCATTGTTGTCTCTCATGAAGAGCCTGTGTAATATCATAAAACAATGCCTAAAAATGTGTTGAGCTATTAATCAGAATAACATCCAAGGATCTGAAATGTCTGGCACCACCATAACCAGAGGGTACAGCATTAAAAGTTTTACTATATGTAAGCTTCAAATGCCTGCACACATGAATGGGAGTGGTTTATTGTTAAAGTTTGGAGTAAATAGTTGGAGTTATGCCGGATGTAAATAATACACCTCTGAGTAATATTTGGAAGCAAAACTTTCTCGAAATTCGAGGCACACGTGTCTCCTTGCAGTCTGAAAGCAGAGAAGTGATTATGACTATGTAAACTGGATTAATTTAGATCAGAAGGAATTTATGCTTGGTTGAAAACAAATAACCCATCTTTAATGCTGTTACAACCTAATCTATTGGAAAACCAAAGCCGAAGGAAAGGCTTCTGTTAATCTTGTGGGAATTAATGTCAGCAATAATTAATCAAAATAGTGGACCAGGAGGTGAAACTGGAGACCAAAATAGGTATAGATTGATGGAGTGGATGCCACAAAAAATGTTTTGTAATATGCAACCAAATATTCCTTTTCTTTAAAATTGCCACATCCACTTCTGTCATTTACTTCACTAATTTATTGCCAAGCTGGTGTTGCATAAGAAAAAAATGAACTTAATTATTCCATTATTCTGCAGAATAGGAAAGGACAAACAGAGCAAAACAAGCTGTATGACCCAGAAGGAATCATATAACTCCAAGGCAGACACAAAATAGACAAAAGAAATGGGTACAAATAAGATTTTGTGCTAGTTCAAATAATAAAGTGTTAAGTACAAAGTTGATCATTTGGCCCTTCAATTATATTGGACAAAATTTAAATGTATTACTGTTACAATTTTTTGATAGACAATAGTAATTTCTATCACAATAATTATATTGATTAAAAATAGTAGAAAATTATATTTCCTGATATTTTATGATATTTCGTTCATCTTAAAAACTAGTAAAGTTGATAAAGCCTCATTGTCATTGATTTGAAATGTTAATTTATTTCTCACTTCTCAGAGAGTTGTTGATGGATTTCGTGTACTTGGCTTTTAATAATGATTTTGAATAATTTTTCCTGTGTAATGTTGAAGTACAATCAGAAAATACTGGAAATACTCAACTATGGAATTGGAAACAGCTTTAACATTTCATTCATTGGTCTTTTAGCAGAATTAGTTATAGTCAGAAATCAACACATTTTAATTTGCTGAGAATGAGAAAGGATGGGGAGAACAAAGAAAAGATCTATCAATGAGACCAACAGAATGACATCTACCCTACTGGTCACAGTTATGAGCAGGTATGAAGGAAACTGCAGCTGAGAAGACAGAGAAAAGAGCAATACTGGATAATAAGAGAACATGCACAACAGATCTGGCAGCTAGTTCAGATTTCTGCTCGCTAGCAGAAATTATTGAATTCAGTGCTGAGTCCCGAGTGCAATAACATTGTTGGAGAATGCAAATGGGAGATTTTGCACAACAATACACTTGGGCTCAAGAAGCAGTAAGGTCATTAGGATCAGTTGTTTAAAATCAGTAAATTTAAATTTCCTCTGTTATGTTCACCCCTGGAGAGATAGCACGTGAAAAATTCTAGAGCCATCCAAGACACTGAGAGCAACATTTTAATTGAAGTTTTCTTTTATTTCTGAATTAATACAGAAGAAAATTGTCCAATCAAATATTGAAGGTTCTTCAGATATTTTGTGCAAATATTGACATTCATTGGAAAATAGTTCAAGCCGAGCCATAAATCTATCGTCTGAGGACACCTGAGAAATCTCAGAAAACATAACTTGCCTTTTGCTCCTCCTGACCACTAGAGGGAGTTGGAAACTAGTTTGTGGCAGCTTTGGCTGGATTCAAGATAGATGCCTCTACACAGTCCTGAGTGAGTTGTTTAGCTAATATAGTTGTTTTAAAAGAACCCAAGTTTCTTTATTTCAATAAAAGAAACATCACACCTTCTACTGCCATCTCCTCAATTTCCTGCACATTTGCCCTGCCCCCTTACCTCTCAAAGACCCAACAAGGACATTTCCCCCTCATCTCCTACTACCCCACCAGCCGCTGCTGCTAGCATATCTGCCACCTACAATGTGATCCCACCATCAGCTTCCTCTCCCCTCTTTACTTTCCATGGTGACCACTCCCTGTGCAACTCCCTCATCTACTCATCCCTCCTCACCAATTATACCCCCCCCCCACCGTTACCTACCTGTGATCACAAGAAGTGCTACACTTGTATACCCACATTTCTCTCACCACTATTTGGGGCCCCCAAACAGTCCTTCCTAGTGAAAACACTTCACTTTTGAATCTCTGGGGTTGTGTTATTTACTCCAGGTTGGGGGATCATTTCATGCACTACTGCTGAAAGCATCATTTGACCTCATCAATTTTCTTTTACTGTTTCTATTCAAATGGCTAAACATTGTGTAGTTAATTATTTAAAAGAGGCAATGATGTAGGTGTTTTTTGAGTATATTTATCCAGCTGCTCATTGGTGTGCCAAAACTTGCTTAAGGCCATACAAGGAAACCCTTTGTCCATTTATGTGTTTGCATTTGTAAGATGTGAGAAAAGATTACAGCTGATGGTACTTTATGGTGTAGCATAACTTATACATTATGAAACAAATGCCAAATATGCTAGGGAATAAGTTATGACTTGTATGTAAAGAAAGGGTTAAATGTCTCTGGGTTGGATTGCATATATACAGTATAGCCTGTTGAGCTACAAGAAGAAATTCTGACTTGAAGTGGAATATTTTTTAGCAACCTTCTTCATGCCTTTAATTTTCTTCCTTTCCTGAAGAATGACTCAGGCTTCAGTGTTCATTCTTTGTGTCTGAATCAGACAATGAATTGTCAGCAGGATTTTCTATTATGGGAGGCAATGCAAGTCTGTTTTGGTGTTTGGCTCGTAGCCAAGTGTGATTATTTCTAAAAATCCCCAAAGTTAGTAGTAACGAGTAAAATACTATCAACTGGTGAAGATACTAGCTCATCTAGAGTGCTCTACCTGAAATTGGTAACTAGGCATAGATTACAGTGAACCGGTCTGTATGACTAAATTCCACACTGAATAGTACAATTAGAGTCCCAAGAGTACCTATTTAAGTAAATCTTGGCATCTGTTACATATTTGCTTGGCAGGAGAGATGGTGATGTCAGCACAAGACTTTCCTTTACCGCATTAAATGGTGCCCAATGTCTCTTTGGAAAATGTTCCTGAAAATAATACTGCTATTTTTTTCTGACAAAGTAAGAATGGTGTTTTAACTTTAGAAAATATGTCTGACAATGTATTTGACAAAATTATCTTGGGTGTATCATTAATCTCTTATGCAGCTCGTGTTTACACTGGTAAGAATTCCAGAATCAGAATGGTGACCTCTTAATTAAGTAACACGGTCAGAAGGCAAAATTTATATGTAGAAATGTCTTTTCCTTTCAATTTGTTGCTTTGATCAATTCCTTTAAATTCCTCTGAAATTCTCCTTCTAATTATTTCTGAAGAAAATTAGTGGAAATATATTATCAGGTCCTTGCATTAGTTATGACAATCCTACCCCAACTGGCCGCAACATTTAGACACAAGAAACCCATGCACGGTTGACTTTTGAAGTGTTAACTGAGAGTTGCAATTGTTGGAAGTTTTTTTGTTTTTAACATAATATTGAACAATGGGCAGTAAATGAAATCCCAGCATTTGCTTATTTCCCAAAATGTTTGGTGAACATTTATAATGGACTTCCTCTCAGATCTATTATTTGCCATCAGTTTTCACATTGTTAGTCCACTTTCATATATGCTATCCATTGAGCTGACAAACATTTCAAAATTTTAAGACAGTAAAATACTTTATAACTGGAGTGAATGAATTTGAACATTTCATACATTCTATCAAAATTTGTGGTGGTATTGAGTGATAATATTTATAAAGAGGGAAACAACTGTTACAAAAATAGAAAAATTATATTTTTTATCTAACCCTTTACTGCAATGCCCAAAGTTTAGAGCACTTCTTGACTTTCTGTTAAACTATGGATTTGGGAAGCAAGAGAAGTGGTTTTGGTATCAATGCAAAATGTTGTAGAGCATAAAAATGAACTCGTATGAACTCTGGACCACCTATGTCCATCAACAAAGGGCTTAGTGTCCTGTTGGCTCTTTGCTTACATTAAAAATTTGGCTGTGATTAAAGGTCTTCCTATTTGGGTATTCAAGCTCTGGACTCTGTATCAAGAGAGAGCGATATGGATGGTGTCTAAGTCAGTTTTTGCCACCTACCTGTTTCTATGAAGAAGTCTCAAGCCTGCAGCTGGAGTGCAACAGTGCCAACAGTAACCCTATCTGTTCAGCAGACTTGATGCTAAAAGGTGAGAAAATGTCAAAAGAAGAATGAGTGCCAATATCAAGCTGAACTTTGAAGCAATTACATTTCACACAAAAAAAGGCTTTCAGTAAATTCATTTTGGATAAAATACTAAAATTTAATATTTTTAGTTAGGTTATTTAAAACAAATCTTTGTGGAATGCAGAAGAAAATTCATATCTTTATTTGAGCTTGACCTGATTGTGGATTTTCCAAAAATGATTTTAAAGCTACAGTTAATGATGAATTAGCTTCAGTAGAGTCAGGTATCTAATGTAGATTGAAATCTATACATGAAACTTATTTCTGGCAGTAAACCACAAGTCATCGTCACCAAACAACTTCACCAGGCGGATTAACATGGAATTTGGAATATGCAACAAATTTTTCTAAGAAAATGTCCACTTTTCCCTGTGAAAATGTTACTTGTTTCATCAACATTTTACATTCCTTGGCATAGCAACTAACATGTTGAGGAATGTGGTGGATTTTAATTAAGAAATGCAACTTCAGTTTAATATCAAGAATAACTTGGGTATCACAACAGCTACAACGAAGGGATTCTGGTCACTTGTGTGCACTAACAAAATATTCCAAAATAAACACCTTCTATCTAATACCAGTCAATTCTATTGTCATCTTCCCCAACATCTCCTTTACTGAAGCACACTATGAGGTGGGTCTCAGATCAATAGGCAATTTATGGGGTGGTGTTTTTTAATATCACAATATTTCATAGCCAGTGGGTAAAAACCACCTTCAGTGTCAAACGTCCTTAATTTGAGGAAGGTAAGGAGCAGAAACTGCACTGCTAAATGTGAGCTCAGGGAGGAATACATTGATACACTAGAGCAGTGGTTCCCAACCTTTTACTTTCCACTCACATACCACTTTAAGTATTCCCTATGCCATAAGTGTTCTGTGATTAATAAGGGATTGCTTAAGGTGATATGTGGGTGGAAAGAAAAAGTTTGAAAACCACTGTTTTAATCATTCCAAATTGATCCGTTATGCACACAGTTTCACAACTCCAAAGGAAATGGACCAATGACAATTTTTCTCAAGCAAAATATTTCAGTCATAATTGGGTCTAGAGCAGAGTTTCTCAACCTTCTCTTCCCACTCACATACCCCCTTAAACAATCCCTTACTAATCACAGAACACTTATGGCATAGGGAATACTTAAAGTGGTATATGAGTGGAAAGTAAAAGGTTGGGAACCACTGACCTAGAGCATGTTGGAATTAAAAAGACAGGAATTAGAAGATTTGGAATAAAGGAGATTGCTAAAAGGAAAAGATTTTTGCCTCTATGTAAGCAGGTGCAAGGCACCAGAAAAATGGAAGACAGCTAATATAGTTCCTTTAATTCAGAAGGGCAGCAGGGATAAGCCAGAAAACTATAGGCTATTAAGCCTTACATCACTGGTGGGGAAATTACTGGAGAAAATTCTAAAGGTCAGGATTTATGTACATTTCCATATAACCATTTACAGAGCGGAAACAGGCCATGTCTGCCTTTCGAGTCCGCACCGGTTCACTAGAACAACTCCACTACCTCTTTCAAATGGTTAATATCTAGAACAACTATTGGAAGTGGAGTTAGATAGCATCACTACATTTAAGAGGCATTGAGACAGACACAAATGGCCAAGGGATGTGTTCTGCCTAAATGTGGGCAAAGGGATAAAGGATTGAGTGTCCCTATGTCAAAAGACAAAAAGTAAGTCTTAAGTGGAGTAATCACATGTAATAGAAGACTGAGCTAAACTGAAAGGTTGAGAAACAACAAGGAAGCTTCTTGCAATTTTGTTATGTGTCATCTTATTCAGTAGAATACAGTACAACTTCGATTATCCAAAATTGGATTCTCCAAAATCCTCATTTATCCAAATTTTTTTCAGACCCGAACTGAAGCTCAAAGGTTGGGGGGGGGGGGGGAATCACTCGACGTGAAATTAGAAGGATGATTGTCCTAGTTTCAGGTAACTCCCTCCCTTCTGTCTTTCCATTTCTTCTTTACTTACCCCTTTTGACTTTTATCTCAAATTCTCTCTCTCAAACTGCTTGCCTCTGTAAGCAGTTAGAAGAATCCTTTTCCTGATGTCATCAAAGAGAGTGGCCTCCCAGGCAGGATCGGGATCTCAGGCTCAGTGGCCTTCCCTCCCTCCCTCCTCTCCCCTTCCCACCCCCTCCCTCACTCCTTGGCACAACAGAGCTCCCAACGCCGAACCCTCCCCTTGGCCCACTACCACACCTGCACACCGGACTCTTTGGTCGGTCTCGATGATCGGCAGCGGCATTTGGGACGTGTTGGGGATTGGCGGCGACCAAAATTTTTTTTTAGTGAGAAAGGCTTAAAACGCTTTCCTTTGTGATTTGTTGTTTAAACATTGATACAAGTGATTTGCTGTTGCTAATGGGCTCTTTTTAAAAAAGTGTTTATCCGACATAAACCCGGTCTGGACCATTTCAGGTAATCAGAGTTGTACTGTATCTGGATGCTGTATTTCAGTGAATGGTAAACTAAAAATGGTCTAATGTAAAATCATATGACCATCCATTTTTCATTTAATTATTGGCTTTAAGCTCCAGTCATCCTGTATTTTGCAGATCCTCATTAATAGGCGCAGAACTGTCTATTAAATCAAAAACTGGGACTTAAATTACATTGTAGATGATTACATGACATTGAAGACACTTTTTTTTGTCAAATGTCTTTCAGTCCTGCCCCTATACAGCTGGTTCAAAAAAGACATTTCAAGTTTTGGCAGCTCTATGGATACGCTCACATAAGGGGGAGGGAAACTATCAACATCTCACCCCCAGCATAGCTGTTCTTCATCAAAACATGATTTAGCAATGTTAGGAATCCTCCCTGACGACCGAGGACCTGTTTCTGTTTCTCTATTGTAGAACAGTTACTACCTCACTGATGTGTCACAAGCTAAGGAATAGTTTAATATTTCTTAGAATTCTACAGCATAGCAATGGGCCCTTTGGCCCAATTTGTCTGTGCCAGCCAACCTAGTCCCATGTGTTCAGCCCATATTCCTCTCAATCTTTCCTCCATGTATCTGACTAAATGCCTTTAAAATGTTACTCTAACAGCCTGTGCTCCTCCCCCTACCCCTTCCCTCTTCTCTCCCATCTGTTTTATTTAGGCAACTGACTACTTTTTGCTTGTAGCAAAATCCCCAGTATCTGGAATTCAAGCAACCGGAAAAAAATTGAGGAAATAAATACATTTTTAAAAATTGAAAGAATAAATAAAAATGTCAATAAAAGTTTATAATTGTAAGTGTACTTCGAAGCAACCCACAACCCCTTGATGAAGATGAGAAAACATTTAGCCAATGGAGCGTCCTGGTTGTACCCTGCTCAGGGCAGCTATTTGAATAAAGTTGTGCTTGTATAAAATGGCGGCGCCCAGGATGAAGAGCCAGCTGATGCCACTCGCCGCTGGAGCTACTCTCCCAAAGTGTCTCCCTATCCCTGCTTAATAAGAGTCTTTATCTTTATTTGTTTTAAGTATATTAGTAAGGCTTTATCTGTGAACCTGGGGGAGGGGAGGTTAATTAGGTTGGTGGTACGGTTAGTGTAGCGGTTAGCGCAATGCTGTTACAGCGCCAGTGACCAGGGTTTGAATTTAAATTTTGTAAGTTATGGGAATTAGCTGATTAAAGTGAAATTTTCATAATTAAGAATTACAATATGGATTTTTTTCTTCAAATTTCTTTAATATTTGCACTATCTTTTGTCTTTTAAATTTTATTCTTAATGCAGGTGTATCAGTTAGGCGTAGTAAGAGTGTCTCAGGCAAATGGAAAATTCACATATCCGATATCTGCAAGCCCCGTTGTGCTGGATACCAGGGATTTTACTATATCTTGATGAAGACCTCAGGCCAAAAATGCTGGTTACCCTTTACATCCTATAGATGCTGAGTAACCTGATGAGTTTCTCCAGCACTGTTAATTTCAGTAGTTGCAGAAGGATTCTTGACACTACTGACGGGCTACTTTCAGATATCTTCATTTCATTTCCTATCCCAATCATATTCCAGCTTTATTCTCTACACACCACACTGTTGATCAATAATTAAACTAATTTATCATTTGTATTGGATCCAAACTGTTTGCTGATGTTATTTCATTGAACCTCCACATTTCGCACAGTAAACTATTATCATTATAAAATGAGCCAAGCCTGGAACAGATTGGCTAATGGATTTTAAATGATCTAAAGACTATATTTACCGAGCACTGTAAAGTGTACAATCAGATAATTCTGCTTAGACTTAAGTTCCTACAAGCTCCTTGGCCAATTTGTCAAGCAATTAAATAATAAATTAAATAAACACATTTGCCAAGCATTTGAAAACCGTCTTGAGTGTGACCATTGCCAGATAAAGATTACAAAATGTTCTTGTATTCTTCTTGCTTACTTCTTCAGTTAGAAAAGAAGGTGATTATTTTTCCTGAGTTTCTTTGGAGGTAAAATGAATTCTATCTACCTCATACATTCTAACATTACCACACCACTCTTTGCAGTTATGCATCAGGCAGCTGCCATCAACTAAAGCATGATGTCCGTCAGAACAATGCCAAATTGTTGGATTTGGCAGATGAGTTTAATTGACAATAATGAAAGGTGGCCACACATTTTGGCAGGATTACATTTTCCGGTCATTACAGACACTTGGTGTCTCTGTTTGTTAAGATTTGTACAACCAGTGGGTTATGCTTTTGATTGACTGTTCAGCAACGAGTTGTCTGAATGTGGGGGGGAAAATAAAAATGTTCAGGCAACTGTTTTTATTCACAATTGTATGGCCTTGGCCTGTGCCTTGCCTTTACACTCAGTACTTATGGTCAGGTTCACATGGCTGAAGGATGCAGTCAGATAATAATATCCCTGAGATAAAATGGGTTAGATTACAACCAATCCTTTACTTTTAGGTTAATAATGCTTGTCACTTTGCTCTTTCCACTTCCATCCACATGACATACCTGACCAATTTGTGCAAATTATTTATTCAGATAGCCAGTATTCTGCTTCTTTGATGGGAATATGGAAGTCAATGGAAGAATTAACCTTCTCAAAGTCACATAGTACATCAAGAGTTAACTTGGACTCGATTTGGATGGAGCACAAAAAAGATTTATTATGATAGCCTGAGCTGTAGCAAAAAAAAATGTATAATGTCAACCTGGAAATTAGAAGATAGCCTGAGAATACAACAATGGTACAGAGAAATGAATACATGTATTCCATTGGAAAAAAATAACATAATTTAAGAAATAATATCACAGTATTCGAACAAATTTGGGAATCGTACATGGAACACAACAGAGAAGTCCTACTGCGGTCCTCTACCGCCTAAAATGACAGAAGGAGAAGATGATGAAATGAACTGACCCAGTGTATAAAAGTAGAAGACACAAATTTCTTGTTTATTTTCATTGTGTGATGACATTGTTTAATGGGTTTAATGTATCATATGTGTTGAATGTTGAGTGGGTGGGGAGGGGGGGTGAAGGAGGGAGGGAAGGGAGGGGGAAAAAATGGGAGAAAATGACACTGTGTATATTCAAGAGGGAAATGTTTGTGTGTATTTTGGTCAGTATGGTTCATAGTGTTCAAAATTTTTTTTAAAATTTAAAAAAAGAGTTGTTGACAAATGATCAATCTCCATTAAATAATTCAGAGCAGTCACAAATGTGAATCCAAGGATAACATCAAGGGGTGGAAGAGGTGCAATGTATGGGAATCCCAGGTTAACATTCCGCCAACTTGATGTTGATACCTGATAATAAGATATGGGGGTACATTGTACAATGTACACGTGCTTGAAATTCTTACTGCAGCCAAACAAGTAATTTTTCCAAAAAAAAACTAGAAGAGTGCACACTAAATTACATTTAAAAAGACAATATAAATATGCAATACCATAGTGCCAAACAAAATGGCATGACCATAGGCCAGACAGCCTTTTTGTGGTGTCGGACTAGTTCACGATTTGTGTAGTAGGGATTTTCAAGAGCCTGTACCCATTGGAGACATCCTGTTCTTGAACCTTGAGGTGCTGTCCTTCAGGCTTCTGTACCTTCTTCCTGAAGGCAGGCTGTCTTCTTGAACTGTCAATCTTCAGGTTCTGTCAGTCAACTAAGTTTGTATTCATTTGTAATACTCATTCTGACATTATTTTAGTACTATTCTTTCAGAGGAACTTTAAAGGTGCGATTGAAGGAAATTAGATGGACAAAATACCTCTTTAAGAATCTATCTTGGGAATATAAAAGTGTTATTTTTATCTACAAACTCCATAAAAATGGCTTCCATAACTTCAATCATAACTGAGTTCACCTCACTGGTTATGTACTTTTATGTTTGATCTGCTGAGTTTCTCCAGCACTTTTTTTACTTCAACCCACGGTGTCTGCAAATTTTCATGTTTTACTTTGCACCTCACTGGTTTGTAATTTCTTGGATAATTTTTCCTACCAATTCAAAATATGTGGTAATAACTTCTGTTCTCTGAAATATTTAAATGCCTATGAAGATACTTGTGACCATCTGACCAGAAGAATGACATACAAATACAAGATAGGTTGTTTCTTTTTAAGTCAGCCAATTACTCCAATGGGTGAGAAATGGAGAAAATACCATTGTCTATATCATTTCAGTTTATCAAATGATGCAATATTTTTCAGTGGTAATAATAAAAGCACAATTGATCTGTGGAATTTTGAAGCTATGATCGTGAAGGTCTCACTACCTTGGAGCTTTTAACTTCACATTGTCCACACTCATGCTCAATCAAACTAGTTGAAAATCCATGCAACCAAAGGTTTAGCACATTGATGTATAAACTACTACAACTTACAGTTTGGGTGTCTATTTTATTACAGGAATTGAGAAGCAAGTCCAAGATTTGTGCCAATGTGTTCTGTGGTGCTGGGAGGGAGTGTGCTGTGACAGAGAAGGGTGAACCCACATGCCTTTGCATTGCAGTAAGTTCACTTTTTTTGTTAAACTGTCCTCTATCTACAGAAGTGTCAAGTGCCCAGATATAATATTCATCTTCATCCAAATTCTATTTTTTGGTTCTCCTAGTATACATCACTGCCATTTAGACTTAAAAATAATTTTAAAATTATATTTAAAAAACTGGAGGTAAAAACTATATCAGCTAATAGCTACTCAAAACTAGCAAAGAACATCATGGTAGTATTTTGAACTATTCGCTGGAGAACAGGATTCAAATAAAGAAGTGGGCAAAGCCAGTTATTGCTTGAAACTCATTTCTTGTTTCTTACAAAACTATGTCAATCATTATCCATCTAATAACAGAAATCAGGAGTTAAGAGTTAGCCATTCAGCCTTTCAATCCTGAACTTCCTCACCGTGATTATGGCAGCATAATAGCACAGCTGGCAACAACTCCGGTTCAATCCTTACTTCCTCCCAGTGATCATGTGGATTTCTACCAGTTCTGTTTCTTCACCCACATCATGAAGGTGTACAAATACTAAAGTTACTTTGGCAGCTGCAAACTGTCTTCATTGGTAGAAGTGAGGAGGATAGAATACAGAGGAATATGAGCAGGGAATAGAATTATTCTGTGAGCAGGGGTAGAGTTGGGGCAGGTGGTCCCTTTCTGTATCAAAAGATCATTCACATTCAGTACTCTATCTTTCTCCCCAATATCTGTTGATCTTTTTACATTTGTACCATATCTCTTTCTTCAATATACCTAATGGCTTGGCATCAATTACCTCTATGTTAGAAAATTCCACAGGTTCACCCCTGCTTTGGTGAATGTTTTCTCCTCATTCCCAAATACCACTTATCTTTCCTTTTCTTTTTGTTTCTTTGGACTGTGTCCCTGGTTCTGGATTTTCCCACCATTGGGAACAATATTTCTGTATCTGGTCTGTCCAGGGCTGTCAGGATTTTATAAATTTCAATGCAATTCTCACTTGTGAATATGAGCCTGATTGTCCCTACCTTCCTTGATATTTCAGACTTTCTATCCCAGGAATACACTCTGGTGATTCTTCCCTGCATCCTTCCATAGGAAAAAACTCGTAGATAACAAAACCAAAGCAGTACATTGCACTCAGCATGTGGCCCCTTATATTAGTGAGACATCCCTGCTCTGGTGGTCAATTCCTTTTGGTACGAAAGCTAATATACCATTTGCCTTTTTAACCAACTGCAGGTCCTATATGTTTACTTCCATCAACTGTGGTACAGAGACACACAGATCTAATGAAAGTAATTGGAACATTAACTCTGATTCCTCTTTCTTCTGAGACACTGCCTGATCTACTGGATATCTCCAGCATTTTCCACTTTATTTCAGATTTCCAGCAACTTTTTTTTTGCTTTTCAATTAAATTTGGACAGAATATCCTGTGACATAAAGCCATGAGTGATTTTAACTGCTTCCTACCCAGTTGTCAAGATTAAAGCAAGCCTTCTAGTGCCTTTCCATGAATTATCCGAGTCCTTACCTTAAGCTGTAAATAATTATGCTATAGAATATTGAACGCTCTTACCGTTTGATTTTATTGGTGGGATCCAAACCAGTTCTTAACCATTCAACTGATGAGATTTGCAGAATTTTAGCAAAGAATATTCTACAAATAAATTGCATTTTGTCTGTAAATTTAACTTCCTTTGTTCCTATGTATACAGACATTTAATGGTCACATTGTGCCTGCCATTTAGACTGCTATGCATGTACAGTACAGAAAGCAATGGGTGAAACTGTAGAATTTTCTGAGATGAAATTTTAATGCAGGACAGTGTAAACGTTGGCCACCATATCTGTATTAGACATTATTTCAGGTTCCTAATACCAATCACCCTCTGTAGAAGGTGTTCCCTCAGACCCTTTTGAATCTTTCCCCTTCAGACCCTTTTGAATCTTTCCCCTCTCATCTTAAATCTGTGATCTCTGTGATGTTTCTTTTATAGTAATAAAGAAATGTGGGTTCTTTTAAACCGACTATTCTTTATTATCTAAAGTACACACACGACTGTGAGGAGGCATCCATCTTGAATCCAAACGACCTAGCACCAGCTAGTCTCTGACTCCCTCTAGTGGTCAGGAGGATCACTAGCACTCTCTCAGTACAATCTCTAGTTTTTGATTCTCCTACCCTGGGGAAAAAGGGCTATCTATGCCCCTCATCATCAAATAACCCTCTGTAAGGTTCCCCTTACCCAACCCTTTTAGCTTCCTAAGCTCCAGGTAGATGGTCCCAACCATGCTCACTACAGTACATTTTCATCTAAGTCATCAATATAAATGACAAAAAAAACGTGGATTCAGCTCCAATCCCTCTAGCACACCACTGGTTGCAGGCCTCTAACCTGAGTAACAATTCTGCACTACTATCCTCTGTCTCCTGCCATCAAGCCACATCTGTTTAGCTTAATGGTAGGAGCTTTTGGTTTGTTTGATCAGTAATCTGATTGACATCTCTAATTGTGTTTCAGAAATGCATGTTAACACTTCCATTTGTCTTCGTTTTAATTTTGTATTTCCATTTCCTGTTGTCCATTTAAGTGATCATATAGATAAAGGAGGGTGTCCATGAATGGTAAGCAGTGAACCTAGCATAAAACACCAACAAATCTGTCATTTATTAGTTTATCTCCTGTTTCCCTGGTGAGATATATCCTTATAGGATTAAAATCATATGTTGAGTGAATCAGATTAAAAAAAACAATAGCTTTCATTCCTATTACTGAACCAGTTGGGAATTTATAACTGTCAAATAGCTTCATTGTCTATTTTATTGAGACTGGCTATTTAATACATTTTTCAACTCTCTTGTGCCAGGTACTGTTCACGTGTAATAGGTTTTTTTTACTGGTAAGAGGTGTTTGAGCAAGTAACTAAGGGGTGTTTTGTGTTCACTTGAATGAGTTTAACATCCTGTTTGAAAGGCAGCAACTTGGACAGTACAGCTCTCTCTGTCTTGTCTGTGGACTGGTATTTGATTGTTCAAACTCTTAGAAATGAAAGCAATACAAAATGAGGTAAAGCTGACTTTATTCAGAAAAAAAGCTGTTAAACCTCCTTAGAAAGCTATCATTTCAGTCCTTTGCAGTGTTATCCCTTACTAATTTTTCCAAAACGGTCATTTTAAAATGACATCGTTGAAGATAAGGAATGAACGAGAAATAAAAGAGCATTTGTTTACACTGATTAAAGATTATGTTTAAAGATTCAGGACAAGTAGCTCCTTTCACAAAGTATAACAGAAATGTGTTGATAGAGTTCTGCCTGCCAGCCCTCACAAAGCCCTTGAGGGGCCAAAGAACTGATTCATGGTTTAAGATCATAATGTCCTATGGTGGGGTTCATTAAAATTCCATTTACCACAGCTTCAAAGATTTGAACTATAATGATAAAATCAGAAGGAAACAAACAAGGTATATTTCTCAAGAGGACAGTACCCCTGACAGATTAAATGTTATTTTAAAGGTTTTTTTTCTGTTTTAGTGACAGTCGGTGTGACTTACACTCACAAATATGGAAAATCTGGATGTGAAAGAGGGGAAGTCTGATATGTAGCAGACACTGCAGACATCATTGCTAAAGCAGCATATTACCCATTTGAATGACTTTTTGTACCTATTATGGAGGTAATGAGAGTAATAATTCACAGTGAATGATTTTATGATAGAATTACTGTATTTATTAAGTTTATTGGGATTCTTTAAAGATATAACCAACAGGGTAGTAGCAAATAAAAGTCTTGAGATTTTCAAGAGATAAAGGCATATAAAAAGCTGCTGCACAAGACAGTGTCTTGGTGTTGAAGGAAATAAAGTGGTGTGGAAGAAGGATTCGTCTCATTGAGAGGGGAATCAATTAGTTGCAATCTGCTCTCGGGACTCAGATGAAAAGACTAAGTGTAAAACATTTCAGGTTTACGTAGGGTTTAGACAGGTGGGAAAGTAGGTTGTCAGCATCAATATATGATGGCTAAATGATTGTAGTCGTAACCTAGACTGACAAACCAGAAATAATCCAAGTTCAAATCCCTCATGACAACTGGAATTTAATTTGACAACATGGAATTCTAAAGAAAACAAGTAATTGTTGGTAATAATAAAACACCTCATCTTGCTCATTAAACCCCTTTGGGAGAGGAAACCTGCTATTTTTACCTGCTCTAGTTTGTTGCGATTGTGGACTAAACCAAATAGGTTGACTCTTGTGACCTCTGAAATTGCCTAGAAAACCACTCCAAGTCACTGTGTTAACATAGAAAAAGGATCACATCAGAAGGACCACACAGCATTGACCCAGATACTGAACCCAGGCTTATAATTAGTATATACACTATTGTTAGTTCTATGAGAAGTACAAAAGGACATACTGGCAGCAGCACTAAATGTGCTAAAAAATGAAGTGAAGCTGCAACAAAAGACACATGCAGGCTGTACAGGATGGAAGAGTCCCGTATGGATAATGGAAAGGGCCACCACTACTTGCCCATGCAGCCAATATTATTTCTTTTGCTCCAGGAATGCAAACCTCATAAGAGGGTGGTGTGTGGAAGCAATGGAAAGACTTACCGTAACCACTGTGAACTTCATCGTGATGCATGTCTGACTGGAATGAAGATCCAAGTCTCTCATGATGGGCAGTGTGAAGGTAAACTTGAGATCCTGTTGTAAAATATTACCTGATGCCTCCTGAGGATAATTTACTTACCTATTCCTGCAGATGACTTACCTACCTGTTCCTTTGTGTTTCCTTTACAGAGAAAAAGAATGACAAAGCAACAGCCAGTAGTCCAGGTAGGGGATAATAAATGAAGTTTGTCCTCTGGTATTAATGTCTGTGTGCATTATTATTTGTACATTTAGTGATGACTTCAGTCACATTATGGCATCTGTTAATTACAGTAAATGGGGACGTAAATAATAAATAGTAAAACCTTGTTGAAGGCCATGCCCAAAATGTTTGTTATGTATCTTTATCTTTGCTATGTACAGTGTTTGACCTGCTGAGTTTCCCCAGCTTCGTGTTTTTACTTTTTTATCAAAATAATAATGCTGCGTCACCTAACTGTAGTTTAAAATGTATGTGGGACTAACTTAAGAATTTAGAATATTGACAGCCTCATCAGCATCCAGGGTGGAATTGTTAGACTGCAGCAAAAGTCAGTACCATAGTTATATTTTTTCTATAAAATCGGCCAGGATGTGCTGGGTTCGGTGAGACTGGAATAATTAGATAGTTTGTTTCTCTAATTGAATAGTCGTCATTAGTGTCCTCTCCATGTGAAGAAAGAGAGGAAAATGCTCATTTAAACATAAAGTACAACAAGTGTCAAGTGTAAACAAGGCATAAAGTCATACACCCACCAGGAACAGCAGATTGGCGCTACATGAAAATCTGCATCAGGTTTTTGACAGGCCTAATTTACAGCAGTGGGTGATGCTTATGCAAAATCTATCTTAACATTCAGATAGGTTGTATTCTGTGGCCTATATTTGTGAGAAACTGCAAGGATGTCACATTAGTAGAGGAAAGTTAATGACCCCTGCACATTTGAGAAATCTCAAGCCAGCAGTCAGGCTCAGCCAACAACTTCCCAGCTATGCTGATCAGATTCTATAGAAACATGTTGACATTCCCCAGTACTGTATTCATGCAACAGAATCAGCTCTCAGCTCTTGCTATAGTTAAGGGTCATCAGCTGTTTCTATGGAAATGACAGCTAGCTCTGGAAATACTAGAAGAATTTCTTCCCCTGAGCTGTATAGTAAGCTTGTTATAATAATTACAGCTCACACACAGTACCAGTCATACTTTTAGACACTTTAAATCTGCTGACTTCCAGCAAGCTTTAAGAAGTTTGTTGTGGATACAGAGTAAAATGTTAAATTATAATTGTCATTCAAATATATGGTATCAATTATTTCAAAACAAAAGAGAAATATGAGAAGGCTTCTTTGTTTCGAATCTCGGCACTGTATGATTGATATTATGTTACAACGGAACTATGCTTTAATATACTGTAACTACTGCAATTTATTGCATTATTAGGGATACAGTTTCGAATTAGGGGTGACAACAATACAGAAAAAAATCCATTTGTATCATGCTTATTCTTTTAGTTGAGCCACTCTGCTGTTAGTTGGCTTAATGGGATCAATATTTCTGGTAGCCCTCCAAAAATTATCATTTCCCTTTATGGCCTTTTAGGTGATGTACATCTCAAGGTGATGTGAAAACTGATTTCTTGGGTGATTTTTTAAAAAGTACAGTGCCTAATTTTGTTAGCTTTTCCACACTCGACCTTGTACATGGAGAGTATCAGATTGAAGTATGAGGTAGAACCTTAGATTTTATGACACTCTGATATCTGAGTCATTCCACTATAATAATGTTGGTCTTTTCACTGAACAGACCTATTGATCAATGTGAAATCTTTTCTCTTCCAGTTGTTTGCTATCAGTCAGATCGGGATGAGCTTCGGCGCCGTGTCATGGAATGGCTAGATACCGAAATTGTTCCTGATGGCTGGTTTTCCAAGGGCACCAACTATACAAATATTCTGAATAAATACTTCAAGGTAGGCATGGCTTTATCCTCAGTAACACACAAAGTAAGGGTGGAAATTTGTGATATTATCATTTTTAAATGTTATAGAGTGAAAGAGCACAGGAAATGGGGGAAATGAGCATGGAATCTTTTGGTTCAATAAGTTAATCCATTCATTGAGTTCTTTCAACAAATAAAGATGTAGGAGGCTACTTCAGACCCATGGAATATATGTCACATCATGTGACATATGAGAACTCTATGATGCTTCTGGGAAGGGCATTTTGCATAAAGACCATGGCATCTTGGATTATCTGAATCTAAATGAAGGGAGGTTAATTAGCCACTGGTTGTCTCTGGTGGGCATATGGTAAAATCCTGGGGGAATTTAATGGCTATGTGGAAGAATAATTTTTAGGGAAATTTGTTGCAGATCAAGAGTTGAAATGGCCTCCTATATTGCAAGAAAATATAGAAAGGTCAAGAGGGCCATAGCTAAAGAGAATTCTATTGTTAATGGAGCAGATGGGTGTTTCTGTAGTTGCAGAGGTGATTCCAGGACATGATGTTGCCTTTTTTTGACCCAGGATCAAGATGATCACCGAGCAGCTCCAGAAAAATATGGAGGGGAGGGAGACAGACTTGTTAAAGCCACTGAATGAAACTGCATGCAACCAAGCCTTTTATTCCAATTCATCCATGTCATCTGAGTTGTCCCATTTGCCTACATTTGGCCTGTATCCCTCTAAACCTTTGCTGTGCCTGTACCTGTTCAAATTGGCTCTTAAATGTTGTAATTATATCTGCTTGTTCCATATATGTACCAGTTTCTATATGGAAAAACTTACATTTCAAGGCCATTTGAAATCTTTCCCTCTCACCTTAAATCTTTGTCCTCTCGTTTTAGGCTTCCCTACCCAGTGAAAAGACTGTGACCATTCATCTTATCCATGCCCCTCATGGTTTTGTAAACCTCCGTAAGGTCACACATCTCCAGACTCTCCTTTTCACTCGTGCACTCAAGATCTGACAACATCCATGTGGCTCTTTTCTATATCCTCTCTAGCTTAATCACATCTTTTCTATAATATGGCAAATAGAATTGCAGGTGCAGTCTCTCTAATGTCTTACATAGGTGAAACATGACATCCCAACTCTTGTTCTCAGTGCCCTACCTCATAAAGGCAAATATGCCAAACTTCACCATATTTAGGGAACTATGTACTTGTACCCCTAGATGTTTCTATTCAACAACACTCCACAGGGCCCTGTCATGGACTGGTTTATCTTTTGAAAATACAGTACTTCCCACTTATCTGAGTTAAATTTGATTTCCATTCCTTGGCCCATTTGCCTACTTAATCTAGATCCCATTGTAGTCTGAGACAACCTTATTTTCTATCTACTACTCCAACAATTTTGGTGTCATCTGCAAACTTAGCAATCATCCTTTCTCATCCAAATCATTAATCTGTATGACAAATAACAGCACTGATCCCTGTGGTAAACCACACTGGTCCCAGGCTTCCAATCTGAAAATTGGTTCTCCACTCTCACCAATTATATATTCAATTAGCCAACACACCCTGAATTCCATGTGATCTAACTTTCTGGACCACGTGGAAGTTTGTTAAAGACCTTGCTAAAGTCCACATAGCTAATGATAACAATCCAGAACCAGGGTCACTGGAACACAAGTGAAATTGATCACATTCACAAAGGTCAACCTTAATGTAACATTGTAGGCTTGTCATAAAGATCGAAAGGTGTGCAC
Source organism: Narcine bancroftii (assembly GCF_036971445.1). Lineage (NCBI taxonomy): Eukaryota > Metazoa > Chordata > Chondrichthyes > Torpediniformes > Narcinidae > Narcine > Narcine bancroftii. The sequence continues at coordinate 2,798,665 of NC_091475.1, read as the reverse complement.
AAAAAGAGGCTGTAGTAGCACAGATAAAAAGAAATCGGGTTGCATAATAGTGCTAAGTTGTCTTTTGAACTATTATGAAATGTTTAGTAAATATCTCAGCACCATACCACTGTTTTTTATTTTCACTCAAAAGAGAGCTGGAGAAGTATCAGAATTTGCAAGTTGATGAGGGAACAAGAGTATCTCCAGCTGGATTTGCTCTTTCGAGCTGAATGGCAGCTCTTCATTCAGCCCTACTCCTTTAGTTATTTTTACCACAACGTGGTTATGCTTAGACTCACATTCAGATTACACTTTTCAAGATCTCAATTTCTACAGCAAGTAGTCAACGCTGAAATGAAATACTGCCAGTTTGCTCATACTGCACTGCCATAGGGTGTTGTGTGTGATGATCAAATATTGTTAACATCAAATTTCACAGCCAGTCAACAGTGGTTGCCATCTTGCTAGCCGTCTATTCTGCATCAGAATATCTGGATCACAAGAATGCATATTGTTCATTGACTACAGCTTGATATTTAACATCATCGTACCAGTAAAAATAATAATCAAACTCTGGGAGCTGGGACTATGTTCATACTATTGCACCAGGATCCTTGATTTTCTCATGAGCAGATCCCAAACAGTATAGCTTGGCAATATCACCTCCTCCTCACTGAGCACTAACACGTGGACACCTCAAGGCTGTGTGCCCTAACCCCTGGGCACACATGATTGCACAGCCCACTCTAGTTCCAGCACAATCTCTACATTGGCTGACAACACCATCATTGTTGCCCAAATAACAGAAAATTATGATTCAGAAGATGAAAATTGAGAATTTGGTTTATGGTGCTAGAACAACAATCTTGCTCTCAACATCAACAAGACCAAAGAGCTTAATGGGGACTTTAGGAAGGGGAGGCCAAAGGACAATGGACTATGTTCACTGATGAGAGGGCTAGTCCTTCAAATTCCTGGGAGTCCACAATGTCACAGGATCTCTCTGGAGCCAGCACATCAAAGCAACTAGGAATAAGCCACACCTACTTTCCAAGAAGTCTGAGAAGGTTTAGCATGTTGTTGAATACTCTTTCAAACTTGTACAGGTGTACTTTGGAAAGAATACAGTCTGATTTGGTAACTCGGGTGTCCAGAATTGCAAAAGGCTGCAGAAAGTGACAAACCTAGTCGAGTTCCTCACAGGCACCAACCTCCTATCTATTGAAGAAACTGCCTCAAGAAGGCAGCCAACTTCACAAAGGACTTCCATCACCCTGGTCACAACCTCTTCTTGCTTATACCTTGAGGTAGAATGTACAGAAACCAAATCCAACACCTCTAGATTCAAGAACATTTATTATCCAACAGTTATCAGGTTCCTGAAGTTCCCCATACCATCTTAACCCTGAACATCAAGTAGTGCGAGACCAGCAAAAAAATGTTTGTCCTATTGAATCCTTACTTTTTCTTGCACTAATTGCAACTGTGATGTTTTATCCATCTACCTTGGAATATTGTAGTAATAACACCAATGTTGCCACTGCTGCAGACCCAGGAGAGTGGAGACACAGCGTTGCTCTGAAGGGTTCAACTGCCAGGACCTAATGTGGGCGTCTCCATATCGATTTTAAATGGCCCGTTAAAGGAGCCAACGGGGTTTGTAAGTAAAATCCTCCAACCACAGAGGTTTGTCCCCAAGATGGCTGCGCCCGTGATTGACAGTGGCCACGAGGGGTTGCAGACTCCGGGGAGCATCAGACTGGCACAGGGCACCAGAAAAGGGAAGAACTCCCTCGTTGAGAAGGAGAAGCAGAGGAGATGACCATACAGGATGTTGACCCATAGCAGCAGACCAGCAAGGGGTTCAGTGACAAAGGGACCCACACAGGCCATGGGTGACTTGCAGTCAGGGGACCCACAAGGGCTGCAGGCTGCTGGAGACTGGCTCATGGGAACCAATATTGGAACCAGGCTTTGAGAGGGTGCCGAGGACAAGAAGAGCTCCTGAAGAGCCTTGGAAACTGAAGGCTTTCTGATCATGTCAGAAGTTTGGATCTGGAGCTTGGATTGCCAATAAATCAAACAGGAGTCTGTGTAACTGCAGAGGCTGCAGAAGTACTGAAGGCGAATCCATGGACACTCAGTGACTGAAGGGACTTTCTTGTTCCTCTTTCTCTCTTACTGTAAGGGGTACTGGGCGCCACTAATGTTTTGTGTTTTACATTATCTGTGGGTCCAGCCAGATTTCAGAGAAGGGAAGTCTGAAAATCATGTTGACTTTAATCTCTAGCTCCATGACATTAGATGCTTGGTATGCAAAAACTATACTGGCTGCATAGTTTATAGACGTTTGGCTTAACAGGTAGAAAATTACTTTCCACAGGAATTCTATTAATCACCTCTCATTACCTTTACAGATTTATGGATCATTGTATCAATCCTCACTCAATACTTTTACATAACTTGGGCTTGTTCATTTTCTGATTTTGGAAAAAAACCTTTTTTTTTTAATTTTTGACAGAATTATGACGATGGTGACTCTTACCTAGATTCTAACGAGTTCCTGAAATTCATAGAGCACAACGGCACCGTAATCAATGTTACCTCGCGCTCTGATGAAGATGAGACCAAACTTCTTCGGTGAGTCATGAAGCAAGAGGAATTCTGCAACTGACATATTGTCTGAGTTGGTGATAGGCACACATGGTTAAAGGCTAAAAGTCATCTTAAGTTTAAAATTGGAATCATTTGAGGATTAATCTACAAACTCTGAACTAAAATGAATAATCAAAGCAAGACATATGTGGTAAATGGGAGGGCATAGAAGAATGCAGTGGAGCAGAAACATCTAGGAATAACGGTGCATTGTTCCCTGAAGGTAGGTGGTGAAGAAGGCCTTTAGTATGCTTGCCTATATAAATCAGTGCATTGAATATAGGAGTTGGGAAGTAATGATGAAACTGTACAAGGCATGGGTGAGGCAAAATTTAGAGTACTCTGTACAGTTCTGGTCACCGATTTATAGGAAGGATATTAACAAGACAGAGAGAGTGCAGAGAAGATTTACAAAAATGTTGCCTGGGTTTCAGCATCTGGAATACAAGGAGAGATTGAGCAAATTAGGTCTTTATTCCTTGGAACGTAGAAGGCTGAGAGGGGATTTGATTGAGGTGTTTAAGATAATGAGAGGGATAGATAGAGTTGATGTGGAATGGCTTTTCCCATTGAGAGTAGGAGAGGGATACAAGAGGTCATGGGTTGAGAGTTGACGGGCAAAGGTTTAGGAGTAGCATGAGGGGGAACTTCTTTACTCAAAGAGTGGTTATTGTGTGGAATGGGCTTCCGGGAAAGATGGTGGAGGCAGGGTCAATTTTGTCATTTAAGAAAGAGTTGGATAAATAAATGGGATCCAGCATTATCAGATAGATGTCTCCGCTGTAAGAAGGAAACGGGAACAACAGTACATGCAATTTGGGCATGTGAGAAAGTGAAAAAGTTTTGGGAAGATCTAAATCAAGGTATTAAATAAAATCACAAAAAGGAACAAAAAAATTCAGAGATCTTTCTTCTAAGTAATATTATTATAATTAATAATTGATATAATTAGGCCTCAAACTGGATGAAGCGCAAAAAAGATTTATTATGATAGCCTTAGCTGTAGCAAAAAAATGTATAATGTCAACTTGGAAATCAGAAGAGAGCCTGAGAGTACAGCAATGGTTCATGGAAATGAATAAATGTGTTCCATTGGAAAAAATAACATATAATTTGAAAAATAAAAGTCACATTATTTGAACAAATTTGGGAAACGTACATGGAACACAACAGAGAGGGCTTACCGCGGACCTCCACCCCCTAAAATGATAGAATGAGAAGAAAACGAAATTACCTGGCCCAGTGTGTAAAAGTAGATGACACAATTTTCTTGTTTATTTTCAATGTGTGATGACATTGTTTAATGGGTTTATTGTATTGTATATGTTGAACATTTAATGGGTTTGGAGGGAGGAGGGAGTGGGGGAAAGGGGAGAAAATGACTGTGTATATTCAAGAGGGAAGTGTTCGTGTGTATTTTGGTTGGTGTGGTTCATAATGTGAAAAATGGGAAAAAAAATTTTTGAAAAAAGAAAGAGTTGGATGAGTATATGGATGGGAGGGGGATGGAGGGATATGGGCAGGGTGCTGGTAGGTGGGATTAGAGGTGGGTACTTGGATCAGTGCGGACTAGAAGGGCCAAATTGGCCTGTTTCCGTGCTGTAATTGTTATATGGTTATATGATAGTAGTTGTGTTTGTGACAAATTTCCTTTTGGCATTAAGACACTCCAAAACAGCACTACGAATTTTATTGAAACCTGGAGAAAAGTCTGAATCTATTAGTACATTGTTTTGTCATAAATTTTTCAAGTCAGAACATTCATGGTCCCACATGCCTGGTAAAGGCAGGCTCTCTGGGATTCTTGTCCAGAAAGGTTGTTTACTTTCAACAAGTGGGCTGTGCCATGCACATTAATGTTCCAACAATCTCATGAGATGGTTTGGAAATTCAAATGGTTCAGTGTCTGGTTCATAGTGTTCCCTTTAAAATTACTGAGGCCCCGCCTGCCATTGGCTTCCTCTAAATTCATTGGGTGCCATTCTCTTTTTAATCATCAGGACACCATTTCCCATGCTCTCTTTTGAGTCACTTGGGTCCTGTTACACACTTCACTTTAAAACCACCATAATCACTTATTTATGAAATTTATTATTTTAACTGTGTAACTTTTTTAAAAAGGGAATTAAAAGTATGAGCAAGATCCATAGAATGAAAAAAATTCTCATATGACTCCACAAAAGTTCTGAGGGTGCTGGATTATAAAGTTTTACTGTGTTAAATTGGGCATCCTAGTCAGTTGAAGTAGATGTCTTTAAGCCCCATTCATAAGTGCAGAGTTCAAAAGCCAACTTCTTTGTTGGCTTCTTGTAATTAGTCTGCTAAAGTCTATTTCAGTGGAAGCCTTTGCCACACAATAATAATGCTCCCTGGCAGTGTTTGACATATATCTATTATGGCACTAGATTTATATAAAGAGAAATTAGAATTTCTTCCTCATTCCCGACATCCTGACTGAGCAAATGACCATAACCATATAACCATTTACAGCGCAGAAACAGGCCATGTCGGCCCTTCGAGTCTGAACTGGTTCACTTGAACAACTCCACTAGCTGAACCCTCCCGCTCTCTCCCCATAACCCTCCAACTCTCTCACCTCCACGTACACATCCAAATCTAAACATTTTATGGTTTGCTTTTGAATGCCTACCTCCCAACATGGCCTGCTAACATGGCCAGTTTTCAGCCAAATGTTTGATTAAATAGTTGGTTCACAAGTTAATTTTCCAGTTGTTTCAGAAAATCATAATGAGCTGGGTTGGCTCTTTGACAGAGATAAAAAGCTCTTAGATAGTTCTTTGGGAGTTACAAGTTTCTAAAGTTAATACTGATGGGAAATTTCTTCAGTTCATACGTTTCAGTATAATCATCCTTATTACTTGCATGTTCACATAGATTGAGCACTGAATTACATGATGTTTTATAGAGGCCTGTGTGTGGATGCACTGATTGAGCTGTCTGATGAGAACGCTGACTGGAAACTAAGCTTCAGTGAATTCCTTAACTGCCTGAATCCTGGTTTTGTCCCTCCTGAGAAAAGTAAGTATTAACTGAAATCGCTTTGCACCTTATGGACAGAATTTGAATGAGTCATTGGTGAGGCCAAATATGGAGTATTTTGTACAGTTTTGGTCACTAACTATGGGAAAGATGTCAATAAGATTGAAAGAGTGCAGAGAAAATTTACTAGGATGTTGCCCGGACTTCAGGAACTGAGTTACAAGGAATGGTTAAACAGGTTAGCACTTTATTCCCTGGAGCGTAGAAGAATGAGGGGAAATTTAATAGAGATATTTAAAATTATGAGGGGCATAGGCAGAGTAAATGTAGATAGGCTTTTTCCACTGAGGGTAGGTGAGATACAAACCAGAGGAAATGGGTTAAGGGTGAAAGGGGAAAGGTTTAGGGGATCATTAGGGGGAACTTATTCACACAGAGAGTGGTGGGAGTGTGGAACGAGCTGCCAGCCAAGTTGTGAATGCAAGCTCAATTTTAACATTTAAGAATAATTTGGACAGGTTAATGGATGGGAGGTGTATGGACTGGGTACAAGTCAGTGGCACAGACTAGAGGGGCTGAAGGACCTGTTTCTATGCTGTAATCTTCTATGGTTCTAATTCACCAGAGAGACTTGAAACTTTTACTTCTCTCTCCCTATCTTTGTTTCTTCTTTTGTTCACTCTGTTGCTATTCATTCCATACTTGGCAATACTTTTTTACTTTCATTTGAGTGGCCATTCTTTATGTGCAAGCTTGGAGAGAGAGATTGTTACACTTTTCACAACCAATCTGGATCTCATGCTTATGTGATATCACATCCAGTAAAGAGGACTATAAATGTTGAAGAGCAGTAACTTTAGCTAATTTAGCCTCTGAGAGAATGTTGAGATAAGATGTTGGCAGTTCCCTCAATTCCTCAAATTGCTATTCCAAGTGAACTTAAAATAGGATTCAGTCTGCCTGCAATAGTTCAGCACATATAACCATATACAGCACAGAACAGGCCAGTTCGGCCCTACTAGTCCATGCCGGAACAAATCCCCACCCTCCTAGTCCCACTGACCAGCACCTGGTCCATACCCCTCCAATCCTCTCCCCTCCATGTAATTATCCAGTCTTTCCTTAAATGTAAATAACGTCCTTGCTTCAACCACCTCTGCCGGAAGCTTATTCCACATCCCAACCACCCTTTGCGTGAAGAAATTTCCCCTCGTGTTCCCCTTATAATTTTCCCCCTGCAATCTCAAACCATGGCCTCTGGTTTGAATATCCCCCACTCTTAATTGACTCTCTCTGTCCTTTTTAAAATCTTGAACACCTCCATCAAATCTCCCCTCAATCGTACAATTACCAGGAGAGTAAACCCTTGAAGAGAAAAGTTCCGTTGTAAAACCTGAAGAAAGAAAACATACTTTTGCTTGTGACTTGTGCAGAACAGAAAAACTCAAGTAATTCATTTAGTTCCTGCCAACATCTCATTTTGTGGTATTTCACCACCCACTTAAATGCAAGCTTTCTAAAATGTAGTACTGGCCTCTCATCATGTATTCCAACTTTACTGATTTAAGTTGTTGCTGGAAACCTTTGAGTGATTTTGTATGACCCAGTCTGACTCACTGTACTTGTATGGCAGATATTGTGCTCAACATTTCTCTCTGATATATGGGAGCATCAAAGGCTATGGGATAATGCAGGAAAACAATGATTGAGGTGGAATATTAGCCATGATCTTCTTGTGCCAAAGCAGATGAGAGGCCAAATTCACAAATACAAAAAGCTGGAGTGCACTGGCTCTGGCATCATTGCTGCATGTCATACTTTAAGATGGCTTTATTTTTGTTTCAATTTCATTCAAAATGAACCAGATGTCCTCTGAAACTTACTGGTGACTGGAAGCCAGTGAGCTGCATCTGCTCCAAAACTTGAGGAGAAAGCAGGGCACCCATTTACTCCCATTCCTTACCCCAGATACGCATTCAACCTCCAGCTCCAGCCACACATCTGACCAACATTTCTGATCTGGAAGGTACCTCCTCGCCTGCAACCTTCACCTCCACCATCAGTACTCGACCACATTTGGGGCCATTTACAGTGTCCAATTAACCATCAACCAACACGTCTTTGACAGGTGGGAAGAAACCTATGCGCTCAAGAACATGTAAATTACATACAGACATCATCCATGTCATGACTGAACCTTAATCACAACAGTTGTAAAGCAGCAGCACTGGTTGACCACATTCCAGAACTATGATCATTCTAACCCTAGTATTGACTGCAGACAAATCACTTTTGTATTTGTAGCCGCTGGAGGCCAAGTTGTAAGCCCTTGTCAACTTACTTACTAAAATTTAAGAAAATGAGCCTTAACACGTGCACTTAACTCAACATTTGCAAGATAATAGTCCTCCACCAACCTTTCCCGTGAAGCCACCTCTCAGTGAAGGCAGACATCAAGAATAAAATTTAGCCTCATGTTCTATGTGCCTTTGTGTAACTGAAGAAAACTGGGACAAAACTCGTGGTCCACTGGTCGGCAAAGGTTCCTGCTCTCTTGAATGTTTCTGAGAGTTAGACTCTAATGTCGGTTTCTGACCAAACAACAACTGTTCCAGCTATCCTGACCATGAACTTTTCAACACAAGGTCAAGTAAATTAACAACAGTGCCCTATTCCATGCTAATGACCCCAGCACTGTACCCCTGATTACACAGTCGGCTGTGCTCAGCAGGCCAAGGTGTTCACAGGCTCCATATTGGAGTGAATCCTAATTCTTACAAAGAATCTTTGACCTGAAATATTCACATTGTTTCTCTTTCCAAAGAATCTGCCTGACCTGCTACGTTTTTATTTTAGCAACAAGCTTGTGTTGATACAGGTACACAATTCTTTTTCCAGACATCTAAAATCCGGAAAGCTCCAAAATCGGACAAGTGGGTAGAGAGACGGCAGCGCAAGTCGGGCAGGCGAGGGGGAGGGGAGATGGCAGCACGACTGGAAGGGGGTGGGGGTGGATACGGCAGCACAATTCGGGTGGGCTTAAATCTGGCTTTCCGAAATCCGGAAAAATCCAAAATTTGGAACACACTGTCCCCCAAATTGTGTACCTGTAGTTTCCAACTAGAGAACCACAGAGCCTAACCAAACACGCAGTTCAGAATATTAAGGTCACGTGCTTTCATGAACAGATTGCGGTGATTTAATTTTATGTTAAAAATGTACAATTTATTTCTACAGTGTGGATCGCATCATTCATATGAGACTAACACGAATTTTGGACTCCTTTATACCAGCTTGTTTTACATGAGCTGGGGATAATGTGAAATAAAATGAACTTTCTTTGCTCTATTATAGAATGTGCCTTGGAAGATGAGACCTACGAGGATGGAGCTGAGACTACAGTGGAGTGTAACCGATGTGTCTGTGCCTGTGGTAATTGGGTGTGTACGGCAGTGACCTGTGATGGTAAGTCTGAATACTTCCTTAGAATTAATAGTGATTCAGTTCTCAAATAGAATTTCAATGAGAATGAGGAAAGGAGAGAAATTTATTTTCCATCTCTCCATATCTGCACACAAAATGAGAACAGTTAGGCTATTGTGGGCAGAAAAGAGAATAATAAATTATTACATTGCTCTGGATGACATAAAATATAAATTAATTTTATGCAAGTATTAAAGACATGAGTATGAATTAATTTAATTTTCAGTTTAAGATCATACCAACAAGGAAGCAATATGCCATTGTATAGGGAAATCCAGAAATTTCACCTTAAAATTGGAGTTGTCCTTTATACCAGGTGTAAGATTCTTTCCTTGATGATGGAGTCTCAACACCGGCGCCATCTTCCTGCCAGCTCCGACACAATCTCGCGCATGCCTCAGTAGTTTAGTGAAGTCTCAGTACTCCTCCATGGGGTCCATCTGCCTGGTCCGACTGCTGTTGGCTCTGTACAGGCTTTAAACAGCCTGTTACAGGAGCAGGACAGAGGTATATTTTAAAATATCCAAATAACATTTAAACCTTTAAATGATCATTTGTTATTAAGATAGTGTTACTTGCTTTTTACAGCATCCACTGGTCAGCAGTAAGTGCCAGATTTGGGGTCATCTTATACAAAGGGTTTCTCTCAAACCCTAACTTTTAGGTAGAAATTCGGGGGGCGGGGGGGGGGGGGGGGTGGTCGTCCTATCTGCAAGTTTTCCTATCTGACAGTATATAAGGCCATTGAAAATCCAAGGGCAGAATTAGCTTTCAAATAAACTCAAGAGAAATAAAAAAGTGTTTCAACATCAAAAGAAGCTTGAAGCAGAGAGTGCAACTTCTCTTTTCCTTTCTATTAAGGAAATCCAAGGCTCCTGAGGACTATGATACAGGAACAAAAGAAATGGCATTTTATAGAGTTGCAGAATTTAGGACAAAGAATCTTTTAACAGTTATTGAAATAAAACTTTGAAAGGTTGCCATTTAATGATTTCTCTATTGCATTCTCAGGGCTCCTCAGGGGTGCCAGGGAGAAATTGATGCTACTTATAGAGACAGAATAGAAAACAAACAACTTTTTGTTGGTTGAAAGAATTGTATTAAAAGTAGCTATTTATCTGGAATGGTTTGCCCTGAGTTTTGAAAAGCATTGCACTGTCTATCAATGGGATAATGTACAGAAACAGTGTACAAATCAGGTGGACCTGTTTGTGAGTTATCCTGATATCTTCATTACACCTCTCAGAAATTGAGGTCCTCTGTTTTACACTGAAGTTTAACAGGACAGTGTCCATCCCTTGTATAGTCTACAATAATTATCAATTAACCCTAACAACTAATAACTAACTGAATATGCTGGAGGTACTCAGCAGGTTGACCAGCATCAGAGGGAGAAAAAGAATTTTTAAATTTAAATTTGGACATACAGCACGGTAATAGGCCCTTTCACCCCTCAAGCCAGTGTCAACCAATTATGCCCAACTGACCTACAATCTGGTACGTTTTAAAGGATGGGAGGAAACCGGAGCACCCAGAAGAAACCTATGCAGATATGGGGAGAATGTATAAACTCCTTACAGACTGCGCTGGATTTGAACCAAAGTTGCTGGTGCTATAACAGCGTTGTGCTAACCATGGTGCAGTGAAGCCAGGGCAAAGAGCCTTTCTCATCACCACTATACTCTGTATGGTCCATCTACCTTCACCTGACCCATTAGTTTTCTTGCCTCTCTCTCCTTTTGTCTGTCATCTGCTAATCTTCTGCCTCTGTCTGTCACGCTTTGCCTCTCCCTGGTTCACTCGTCACACGTGGCCCCTGTTCTGCTCCTCCCACCCTGTCCTCTTTGCATTGGTTTTTCTTCTCTGAATTCCCATTCCTTTTCTCCAACTGATGCTACTCGACTCACTGATCGTGTTTGGCTTTAAATTCAAGCATCTGCAGTCTCCTTTTTCTCTCTAATAACTGACTGATCTGGCATTAACAAGTCATTGTAGCATGAGGTACAAATTATTATGCAATTTGAAATAATATACTGTATTTCTTAGAGAAATTGTGGTTATGTGCATATGTAATCACTGCATTACCATGTTATTTTACTGATTTGATTATTTTCAATATTTTGTGCTAATTATTTCCCTCTCTGTGTCTCAAGTAACTTGCTTTTGATATTTTTATTGAAGGCAATAACAAAAACGTCCCCGAGGAGCAGCCGGAAACAACTGCAGATGATGAAATGACTGAAGAGGAATGGACAAAGTATGTTTATGAGCTCAACAAACATCAGGTAAATGCAAGATCAATCTGAGACTTGATGGCCAATTCAGAAATATCGATGGTGCACTCAGGAAGGAATCTATGTACTGTATATACCTGTGTAATAGGTATTGTTTTTTTTTTGGAACAATTTTTTGAGTCAAATTTGGGGGGTCATACTTTTTTTTACCATTGTGAGCACCTGCGCCATGAAAGACATCAGGAATTCGGATGGCCAGGACTGTATGGTAAGTCCACGTTCAGACTGTCAGATGGGCAGCTGGCCAGGGCCTAGGATAGAGTCTGTGGCCAGGGTGTCAGGAGCACAGATGGGCAGGCAGCCGGGGGCTAGGAGAGAGTTGGTGGGCGGAGCGTTGGGAGCTCTGGAGGGTGGGCAGCTGGGGCAAGGGTCCACAATCGGGGCATTTGGAACTCCGGAGGGCAGGCAAGCGGCTGGGCCATCAGGAGCTCCATGGGTGGGTGGGTGGCTGGCTGGGGCGAGTATCTGCATTTGAGGTGTCAGAGGCTGGGATGCGCAGGCAGATGGCTGAGGTGAGGATCCGTGGTTGGGGTATTGGGAGGTCAGATTGACATGTGGTTGAGGCCAAAAATGTGGGGGGGGGTCAACATTTACACGGGTCATATGAAAAATGCACCAAAAAAAGAGGGTCAACTATTACACGATTATGTTCAGTACTTCATATAGAGTTTTCATACACACTTGCTTCAGTTACATTTTTTACAAGATAATTCCAGATCTGTATGTAAACTTTCCTGACCTGTGCAATTCCCAGTTTATATGTATCAAATGTGAGAAATTCTAGAATTGTAAAGTAGCACACATTGTCAAATTGTATCAAATGTAGATATTCTGCATTGAGTTGATCAACGTTTGATATTCTAATTATTATTAATGTGCAATATTTCCTTCAAACTGCAATGCTGATTATACAGTATATAAAATGAAGGGCAATGCAAAGCAACTGATAAATATTAACATTAGTAGTTTTAAAACCAGCATCACTTTTTAAGTCATTAGTCAAAATTACTTTTGTGTATCAAAGCCATGAGATAAATTGCATTCTTCTTGCTCTGAATGGCATTTGGAAATATGACTTAACATTTCAGCCTCGTTGCTGTGTGTTATACAAACAATGAAGTGGCTGCTTCAATTGGTAGCTGACTTATGAAATTCCGATCCACTGATCTGAGTGGAATTTAAATTTATGAATCAAGTACGTCACACACTCTAAAGTAATTGGTCTCCATGTGTTCATGTAAATAGTTGGAATTTAATTGAGTTTTTATTTCAATGACACAGCATGGTAGAAGGTCCTTCCGGCCCACGAAATCCATGCCACCAAATTAACCTACTGACCCCGTCTGTTTTGAGGAAACCAGAGCACCTGGAGAAAACTCATGCAAGTTATGAGGGGGATGTACAGACTCCTTACAAACAACCCAGGTCACTGGCAATATTGCTAATTGCTGCACTGAGTTGCCCTTAAGCTTTAAGGGGTAGTGTGTTAGCCTGCTATTTGACAGTTTTAGATTGAAATTTACTATCTCAATGTCATGTTTTATCTACAGTTATGTAAATATATTACATAAGTTGAAAACAAATTGCTTGCTTTTTGCAAAGTTACTTTTTATTTCTTGATAGGTTTATCTTAAAGGTACAATCAATATTTTTTCCATTTTATTTCAGGAGACAGCTCAGAAAACTAAGAAATCAAATGTAAAAGACATCTAAAAATGCAGGGATTGGCAGAGAAACAAGGTTGATTGTTTACCCAATGTTTCTCTGCATTCAGCTTACCAGGAAATACTTGGAACTTCAGCAATCACTACTAAATATGTACACACAATTTACACACAGTATTTTTTTTCTGGGGATGGAATGAGTTCTTTGGTATTATTCAAACAGACTTTTTATAAATGTACTGTAAAAGAACTAGTCATACATCACGTTATACTGTCGGTTTCAGTTGCAACAGCTATATAGTCTTGTGATGGGAAGAGAGTGAGAAGCTTCTCACACTTTTTAATTAACTATATTCCTCTGTCTTCCACATACAACCAGAGTGGAGTCTCCTGAACAGCACATCTGCTCAGAATTCTAGCTATTCTAGCAAGTTTAAAAACAAGCGCTACTTTGAAATCAATGATTTCAAAGGCAAATTAATTTTTTTAATTAGAATACACAAAATTATGGATATATAGTGATCTTCATCTAGCATAATTTAGGGGCATGGAACTAAAATTGTTTTTTTTTCTTCATGCTGTTTGATAACCACAGGCTTGAATTGACCCGGAATCATGGAGTCACAAAGAAAACACTTGCTGTTGGAAAAAAATAATAATTATCTAAAATATTAAATGATCTTTATAACATGTTTAGTGTACATTTATAATGGATTCAAATAACTGCAGTGTCTATATCTCAATGAAGAACCTTTCCAGTTTCTTTTTTGGTGGGAAGGATTTTTTACCTGCCTGTCAACTGCCTCACTATTGTGTGGTCAGCCTTATTTTGCCTGTGTCATTGGAGATGAAGAAAAAAGAGCCACTGCAAATTTCTGAGTCCTGTTGTCAGTGTGAGGCATTTTAATATTTTAAAGACTTCTACCATTCCAAGCAAAGCATGATACAACACATGACATCACTTTATTATTGAAACATTTGGTTCCAGTTGCCCTTTTTTTTGGGTTGGGGTCTTCCGTATCTGTCATTATTTGTTTTTATTAGTTAGTGTTACTAGGAGATGTTACTTAGAGTCAGATCCTCCCAATCGTCTCTAGATCATACAGAGGAAACAGCAACATCGAATTATTCCCCCAAAGAGTTACAAGCCCTCCAGTGACATTCTGAAAAAATGCTACATTCCTTCTTTCCTTTTATATATAATTATGATACATGCAGCTTTTTTATAACCTCGGGAGTGTCTTAATTTTTATTTAAACTCTTGTAAGTTAAAAGGAAAATCTACAATGTTGAACAATAAAGTTTGATTACCTGAGGATAGATCAAAATTCTGTACAAGTTGGTGGTGGCCGATTAGAGTTAGGGATGTAACAGAAAGATGAAACTTTTATATGAAAATGCTTTGGAACTTCTGAAATCAACTTATTGATGAACCTACAAAAGGGAAATTGAAAAGTTGTTATTTCAAAAATGCATCCTCAGCATTTTAGAGAGTCTACACCATTAAATAAAGCTTTAAACTGATTGGAATAAACAATACAATGTTACTATTGGTGGAAAACAGTGACATATCATATAATCATTATCATTCCAAATCAATTTCACATCTGACTTGAAGATTTAATTAACAAAGGGTTACTTTTTTTTTGGCCTTTGTTCCAATATCTCTCCATCCATATAGCAGGTCAGTGTCTTGGATTGGCAGAGTACACATCATACATAAATGACAGTACACAAGAAAAATGCAACTGGGTAGTTGAAGACCATTTCAAAACTTTGCAGAAATAATATCCTGCTTTCTACACTAAAATCAGACACAATAATATCAGTTTATGCATGTAGAATTTTTGAGGTGATCTGAAAGAATCATGACCTGTAATTGGGAGTGAATAATGTCATATTTTGCATTTGGGTTCACAAATTATAACGGATATAACTGTTTGAGGATAATGTCTTTGTGTTACCGTTTGTTTCCCATTTTTTCCTTTGAAAATGGTTCACGCTGTTAATTAATTTGACGGAATTTAGAGGAGACAAACCACTCCTATCTGAACCTGATCGAATAAAGATCATATCTGAATGAGAGATAATTTATCACTTTCTGCACCCCAGCAGCACGAACTTGCCCAGCAGTTTGTGTATTTCTTATTTTCATTGTTATTATTAGAGCGTTATTTCTTCTACTTTGTCGTGAACTACTGTCTTCTTGAAAACACAGAACTATCATAATAGGGGTTCATTTATCAAAGTTTTTCTATACTTACCACCATTTTTGGATTTAATATCAATAAATTTTCCAACAAAATTTTAAAATTTCCAACTTTGTTATTAAGATCTAAAGTGACATTTTGGTATTCTTTAAGTTTATTATTGAATTATTCTTTATTATTGTGTTCTTTATTTTCGATGTGGAGTATAAAACCACCATTATCAGGAAAGCATCGCTGATAAAAACTAACATCGTTGTAAGTCTCTTCAGTCACTTGCACGAAGCGACCCATTATCCCAACATCGTGCTTCATTGGCTTCAGTGAGTAAAATGGATTTAGGCTTAAACACCTTCCAGTGCTCATTTAATTATACAGATTAATAAAAAATTCAAATACATTGAGTAAAAATGCTCCCATTCTGGGCCAACTATAACTCTAAACTTTACAGTATGATGAAAGAGCGTTACATTTTTTTTGGCCAGGACTATTTCGTTTGTCCCCATTTAATATCTACTACTGTTGTGTGTAGAGTTGAATGTAGGCAGTTTAACCTTTTTGGCAGTACTGAGTTAAAAATCTGACACTGAGCATTTGTTATCAATGTAATGAAATCTATGAAATGAATATACAGATAATGATAACAAGTTTATAGACACATACAAAACACATATTCACCAAAATTTTTACTTGATGCAGCTAAACAGATACTTCATGAAAAAAATCTACAATAGTTTACACTAATTTAATACAAAAGATAAATAGTTAATAAATATTCACAGCAAGAGAGAAAAAAAAGTGGCCTTACAGTTGTGCACAGTCCTGAGATGTCAGATAGTATAACAAGAGAAATTCCAAGAGCCTGATAAGAAACTGCTCTTGACCTTGAGGTGCTGTAGCGTAAGAATAGGTTGCGATGAGGGCAGTTTATGAAGTCATTTACTTAAAGGAATGTGGGGTGGACATTTCTTGATAACTTTTGCACTAAATCAGTAGCAATGGTAATAACCAAGAAAACGGTTTTGCAAAACAAATTTTTAAAATTATTATTAATAACATAACACTTCTTACTTAACTCTAAGTTAACCCCACTATGCACAAATGTATATATGTGTATTGATACCCAAACAATGACAGTTTAAGCTTGATTCTAAAGAGATAATGTTAGTCTCAGGAAGCTTTTCTGTTGAAACTCAATGTTTACTGCTGTTCAAAAGCAATTATGGAGTAAGTGAGGCATCAAATTTCTTTAAACTTGCTCAAAAGCAGTAATGAAGTATTTTGAAACATCAAGTCATCAGACCTCTTTAAAGCTCACAAATTTATTTTGAGTAGCTGTTATCAGAACCATGTTTCTTCATATGAACAATTTTTCTCTCTTGCATGGAGATTTTGGAATTTGTGTTCTGCATAATGAATCTGTCCTTTTTTCCAAAGAGACAGCGAAGTGGCTATTTTCTTTCACAATTATTTCACTAACCCAGACAAGGGCTCCATGAAAGTTTATTGCATCTTCTCTTTTTGATATTGAATTCGAGCATTTGCACTGCTTTCCTTTTATCAGCAGTGCCCATTTATACAAATGCCTGGAAGTTTGCAAACAGGATGATAGATTCTTGTGTTAAACCAACGGAATAAAGATAACACCTCTGAGATGTTGTACTTGTTTCTATCTTCAAGATAGGAAACAAAAATGACTCAATAACTAGAGGGGTCTCTGCTGTACACTACAAAAAATGTTATTATCATGGTTCACAATAACTGCCTCCTTCCAATGAGCAAAAAGTTGCTCCCTGATATGCTGTGTACTCTGGAACAGCTCCAACTACAATATATGGTCCTTTGCAACCTCACCAAAGCCATTTACCCTCTACCAGTTTGGGGTTGGTGGGGGGGGGGGGGTGGGAAGGTGGCTATGGAGCACCTTCCTCAAATATGGTTCTCCATATAAATTCCTCTTCATTTTCTGTTTTCTCCTCAACAGCAAGGAAGTCACAATGTTAACAAATAGGTCTACAAAAGAACCATTCTCAAACACAAATGTTAAATAAGGGGGCCTCATGATCATAACAATTTTCTCCATCTTTCTCAATGCATTGTTGTATCTCATCTCTAATGGCCTTCCATAGAACTCATCTACAGAATTAACAAGAAGTTGTTGAACCTGTCAGGTTCAAGAACCAAGGTTAATCAAACCGCAATTGTCAATAGTGAGTCAACAAATTCCTAAAATTTCCATGAAAGCACAATAAAACCAATGTCAATATCCTCTCGCTACCAACAAATCCAGTATTGAGGCCCACATTACTCTCAGTCAGCAGGTTATGTTACTCACATGCCTAACAACTAGTCTCTTAAAATATTTCATTCCAAACTTTATCATGGGAAAAGTTACCAGATGGACAGAGAAAAAGGATAAAGTTTAATTTCAAGTTTATCATACAACTAGACAATATGTTTCTCCAGACCATGGTGCACACACATACACAAAACACAAAGTTCACATACTCTTGTCTATATACAAAATATATACAAATACTTCAGAATAATTTACTTTTTATAAGAGATCCAATGATACAGGATGCCATACATCAGTCTCACAGCCTGAGGGAAGAATTTATTCTCCAAGCTGTGAGTCCTGATTTTGATGCTCTTCTACCTCTTTCCTGATGGTACTGGGTCCAATGTCCTGAGTGATAGATGGTAAAGGTCCTCAATAATTTTGAGTCTTATTACAGCAACACTCCCGCGGAGACCCAAGTAATCTTTGCAGTGATCATCTGTATTGACCTACAGTCCAATGCTTTGCAGCTACCAGACCACACAATGATGCACCTGGATAGGACACTCTCAAATGTAAAAGGTCAAAATTGGAGGCAGGTAGCCTTGCCATCATTAAATTTCTGAGGAAATGTAGGCACTTCAGCACCTTCTTGACTAATGAAGAGGCACTGTGAGCCCAGGATAGGTCATCCTTTATATCTGTACCAAGGAACCTTGTGCTCTTCACTCTCCACAATGGAGGCTCAAAACGTACTTGAAGTAAGACAACTAACTGACTCATGGGAATCTCAGGCCTGCACTGCTTAAAATGAAGTAACTGCTGAGGAGCAACACTCATCAAAGATCCACACCACCCAGCACATGCTCTGTTCTCGCAACTGCCATCGGGAAAGAAGTCTAGGCCCCACAGACTCACACCCCCAGGTTCAGGAACACCTGCTCCCCCTCCACCATCAGACTCCTTAACAACAAACTCAATCAGGGACTCGTTTAAGGACTCTTACTTGTGCACTTTATTGATTTTCTTCTTGTTCTCTCTGTAGAGCACAGTCAGTTTGTTTACAGAACAAAATGTTTACATTTTATGCTGAGTACCCTTTGTTGCTCTACAAATTAGTGGTCATTCTGCCACGTCCGCAGGAAAAAGGGATCTCAGGGTTGTATGTGATGTTATGTATGTACTCCGACAATAAATCTGAAATCTCAACCGTACTCTAGAAGGATTGATAACTTAAAAGGCCCATTGGATAGCGGGAACAATCTCACTTATCTGTGGGGAGTTTGTGCTTCCAACATTGGGCTTATGGACTACCTCAGAACCCACAAAACCAGAGTGGAAGCAAGTCATCCCAGATCCCATGGAATGACTAAGAAATGGTGACATTTTCTCAATTGAAGATTTTTTCTGATTTGCTACCTGTATTTTGAGACAGAACCTATTTTGGTTTTTAGCAACATTTCAAAATATGGTTTTGTTCACTTTATAGGTCTTAGCTATCAGCTCAGTAACTGCTGGAGTATGATATTCTCCAAAGGCTACTGCAGACAGAGGACTGAGATATAACCCTTCTATTCCTCTATTTTTCCAGTGCTTTTAATTTTACTTCAAGTTTACAGCAATTGCAGTATTTGATTTGTAGGTTTAAAGTAGATACGAAGAGTTTAAAGTTATGAATGATGTTATCCAATTAACTCAATTCATTTGGCAGTTTTCATAGCAGGCTCTTAACTCATTCTCCAGAATGGGGATTTCAATTTAAGACTGAAGGAATATCAAGAAAATAATGTTCATGAAATTTTGTAACATGTGGCAATCCACAAGTAAGCAATAGGCTTGTAAATATTGACTCGCATAAGTAGGGTGTCAGCAGGTACTGATGCTCGTTTTAAAAAGTCATACTGCCTTTAGACAAGTTCAAATTACAGACATCAGTAACTAGAAACAAATGTATATAATTCAACCATTCTTTCAAGCAGTTAATCTGTATTAGTCCAACACTCATTTAGTGGAGATTGAAATTTCAGGACTGTGGGACGAGAACGAATAGCTGGAAGAACTCAGCAAGTCAAGTTATATTTGACGAAGGAAAGGGGTAGTCAACACTTTGGGTCAAGACTCTGCGTCAGTCGGGACTAAGTGCAGAGAGAAGGCAGCCAGTGTTCAAAAGTGAGAGGGATAGGTAGGTGATAACAGGAACCAGATGATGGGAGGGAGCAGGATGATGAGTAGATGGAGCCAGGTGAGGGAGGACAAAGGAAGAAAGAGGCTTATAAGAGATGGGGAAACAGATATGAAAAAAATTGGGCACGTGGAATGAACCGCCTGAGGATGGGAGAGGCAGAGGCTGGTAGCTGATAAGTGGAAGCAAGAAGGGTGGTAGTAAACCAATGGAAAAGAAAGAAGAACCCTTGTGGATAGGTATGTAGGTGATGGGCAGATGGAACCAGATGGGCAAGATAAAGAATCTATTGTTAAAAGGGAGGGAGGAAAATTGAAATGACAAAAAGAGGAAGAGAGAACCTGGATGGACTGGTGGGAATTGAAAGGGGCTAGTAAAGACTTGAATTAAAATTAGAAATTGCAGAGACTTTCCATCAATTTTGAATTAATTTGTCAGAATTATGCCAGGATCCCCTTTGCAATTCCAGTACTGATTTCCTATTGGTAGTTTTGATCAACACTGATAATTGAGTGTATTTTTCAGAAGGCAGAACAACTTGATTTTGGAAATAATATTGTAACCCCACTAAAACAAATGAAAATCACCGCTGCTGAAGGTCTTCTGGACCAGACAGGGAGACACAAAGTTAACCCTCAAACCAAGTTGCTTGTCTGGATTTCCGCCATACAGAAAAATCTAAATGTTATACAAACAGAACCTTTTGAATTCTAAGTAAAATCGAGCGCATTTACAGATACTAAAATAATAAAGATTCAAAGACACCACCAGACCACTGTGAATGCATTAAGTTGCTTGTGGTTGGGGAACATTCACAAACTAGTGTATGAAGACACTGCTTCAAATCTAAGAAAATCATAACACCGAAAATAGCTAATCAGCCCACTGAGTTCTTGCCAGTTCCAAGCAAAGCAACCCCATTCCTCTTCTCTCATTTTCCTGTCACTTATTCTTTCCCACAGGTCCATCAACTCCCCTTTGATTCCATTGCCACATTTCTACACTAGAGCTAATTTACAGTGGCTAATGAACCTACAGGTGGAAAAACACCAGAGCATCTGTCAAATCATGGGGGGAAGATCCAAATCAAGTTTAAATTTCAGATTTACTGGCAGAGTACATATATGACATCACATATGTGGGCATCATGATGTCCAGCAGAAGGCGGGCTTACACTCTTCCCCCTGGAGATAAATGCTGACTGGGCCCCTTTGAACTAATAAGATTACATCGGGCCCAGGACTACAAGTGAGAATTAGAATACATCTCATGAGTAATTATAATTATAAAAGGGAAAGTATTTAATGATAATCAGGCCACGTAGTCTTTAAAGTGTTCAGGTCTTTCTCTTTTGAACCGACCGCCTCATTATGGTTTGCTGTGCTGGTCTTTGCTCGGGACCCGTAGATAGTCAGGTTGGTGGTCGAGTTGGCAGCGACTGCCCGCCTTCACTGAACTTCAGCGGCAACTGCCCATCTTTGCTGCCCTCCTGGCTGCGTGTCTCAGTTACTGGACTCCTCAGCTCTGTGACCATCTCTGCCCCTCTCACTCAATCTAAAGGTTGGGATGGTCGGGGCAGGCCCCAGCAGGTCTGGTTGTATGGACTTTAGTGTCAGTCAATGTTCATAATTGGTTAATGTGTCACTTCCAAAATCTGTCCCCCACTAGAACAGAGTATGAGCAGAGGCTCAATTTTTGTAAGATTACTCCTACCACCCATGGGTCTTTATATTGTCTATAATCTTGTACCAGAACTCGCTCGCCCACTTCCAATGCTCTAGGAGAGGTTTGTGGTGATGTTGTTTTTTGCAATCGGAGACTCAGGTCTGGATGAACTGTGACAGCCTGGTCCGCAAGTTGCGGCCAAACATTAGTTCTGCTGGGGTGTGTTTTGTGGTAGAATGTGGCATATTTCTGTACCCCAATAGGAAATCTGCAATTTTGTGTGTCCAGGAGGCATTTAGAAGTTTCATGGTTTTCATTACTTTTTTGAATGTTTGTACAAAACGTTCTGCCTCCCCATTAGTACTTGGGTGATAGGGCGAGGACAAAATATGTCTGATATTGTTGTCGCGCATAAATTTTTAAAAATTGAGGCACATTATCCATAACTAATTCATGAGGCAATCCGTAAGTGGCAAAGATAGCTCGTAGACAGTCAATCAGGGGATCTGCTTTGGTGTTTTTCAGCTGTGAAACTACTGGCCATTTGGAGTGTGTGTCCACAGCTAGTAGGAAAGTCTCACCCATGAATGGTCCAGCGAAGTCTACATGAATCCGATGCCAGGGTTTGGATGGCCGTTTCCATGAGTTAGCTTTGGCTTGCAGTATTTTTGGCTGCATTGACTGACATACTTTGCATTCTCTTCCTGTTGTTTCAATGTCTCTGTCTATGGAGGGCCACCAGACATGCATCCGGGCCAGTGCCTTCTTTTGTACCTTTCCCAGGTTGTGGTGCAGTTCTGATCACATGGTAGTTTGCCATTTGGCTGGACTAATTGTACAGGTACCCCATAGTAAACATCTTTCTTCGACTGTTAGTTCATGGCTGTGTGCGTGGTAAGGTTTTAGATCTTCTGGAATGACTTCAGATTTGGGCCACCCATTACGAGTGAAATATAGGATCTTGCTTAATGTTGCCTCTTTCCGATCATCTGGGCTGTAATGGGCAGTTGTTGAAGTTGTTCTTGGTTGATCGTTGCTGTCTCTGCTGTCCATTTAATAATTTCTTCTCGTTGTTCTGTCTCGGATAGCAGCATGTGCGATAAGGCATCTGCGTGGCTGTTGAGTGTTCCTGGTTTATGTTTTATATCATAGTTATACGTCGCTAGTAGCATGGCCCGTCTTTGAATTCTGGCCGCAGCTAATACTGGTCTACCTTAGTGTGGCCCCAGGATTAAACGAAGATGCTTGTTGTCTGTGATCAGGGTGGATTTTTTTCCGTAAAGATATTGGTGGAATTTTTTTTTTACACCAAAAATGATTGCCAATCCTTCTTCTAGTTGGGTGTAATTGTGTTCGCTTGTGGTTAATGTTGGCAAAACATGCTACTGGTTGCTCATCTTTTTCTGTGATTTGGGATAGTACTGCTCCTAGTCCCACTGGTGAAGCATTCATGGCTAGTGTAACTTCTTTACTAGGGTCGTAGTGGATCAGCACCTTATTTGTTGACATTAGTATTTCCTTTAGTTGATCGACTGTGTTTTTGGTTTCTGTGTTCCAATACCATGTTTGATTTTTCTTGAATAATTGGTTCAGCGGGATGCATAGTGTAGACATAGTATGGATATGTTTTTGGTAGTGATTAAGAAGACCTAGGAAGGACTGTAATTCTGATTTGTTGGTTGGGTACGGGGCCTTGCAAATGGCTTCTGTTCATGCTGGATTCATTCGCACCCCCTCGTTATCGATTGAAAACCCAAGGTATGTTACTGAGGGGCGCATGAAGACACATTTGTCCTTTCATAATTGTATATTAGCCCGTTGTAGTCTGGTTAAAACCTTTTCAAGGTTTTGTAAGTGTTCACTGTCATTTCGGTCCGTGATAATATCATCATCTAGGTAACACCCTAGTAGGGTGAATCCATGTAGTAATGTGTCCATTGTTGCTTGAAAAACCACAGGTGTTGCTGACAGGTGAATAGTCCCAGATGGGCATTGATTCTCACATATTCTCGATTTTTTTTGTCCTATTCTATCTGTTGATATGCTTGTGACAAATCTAGTTTAGTGAATTTTTGCTCTCTGTTTAGTACTTGGAACAATTCTTTTGCCTTGGGCATGGGGTGTTCGGGTATTTTGAATGATAAATTGATGATGACTTTGTAATCGCCGGAAATGCAAATTTCACCGTTTGCTTTTCGTACGGGTACGATGGGCGCTGCCCAATCGCTGTATTGTCTTGGTTCTAATAATGCCTTCATCTTTTAGTCTGTTTAATTTAGCCTCAATTTTCCCTTTCATAGCAAATGGGACTGTTCTGGCTTTTAAGAATTTTGGTTCTGCATTATCTTTTAAATGCAGTTTGCCTTGATATTCCCCAATTCTTGTTGGAAAACCACTGCGTGGTTGTTGAGGATTTGGCCGAGTTCTGGCTGGGAGGTGTCCGTGTGGTTTACATTTAGTATTGAACCGATTTCTAGCCAGTCTAGGGGAATGTGTTGTAGTCAGTTTCTTCTGAAAACTGCTGGTCCCTGGGAATCTACGATGTAGAGAGAGTGTTTTTAGTTGCTGTTGTTTGTATTGTACTTGGACGTACATTTTCCAAACACTTTAATTCGGTCTCTTTAACATATATTAAGAGTTATTTCAGTTGTTTTTAACCAGGAGGTGAGGTAGCAAAGCATTCCTTTACATGTAACAGTATTAGGGACACCTCTGCCTCTGTGTCTAACAACATCTTCAGGGGGTGTCCATTTATTTTTAGCTATATGTATTTCCTCCATTTATTTCTTGGATGTGTAATATCTCAGGAGCTGAAATTTCGGGAGCTTGAGTGCTGGCACTCGAGGTCAGTCGTTGGGCTGTTACCATCATAGTTGCTAGATTGCCTCTCTCTCTCTGCAATTGTTTTGACTTTAGCTGCCTGTTTATTTGCAGGCCACTTGTGCTTTAGAAGTGGACATTTAGCTTTTGGATGTCCTTTTGTTTTGCAATGGTTGCATTTAGAATTTTTGAAGAAACAGTTTTCTGGTTGTGAGTTGTATTTCCCACAATGGAAGCATTGTTGGCGGGAAAACCACCTGACCAGTAGGTCTGGTTGACCCACATCCAAGTTTTTATCTGCCATTTTAGAGCTGCAGACAACTCTGTATGCAATATAATGTACGTCTTCATCCATTGCTAATAATTTTTGCCTTGCTTGGCAATTTGTCAGCCCCATCACTAATCTGTCTCACAGTGCCTGATTTAGAAACTGCTCGAAATGACAGTGACATCTGCCAAAACCCCGATGAATCGTTGAGCTTGGTAAACCACAGCATCTGCAAACTGGGACATGATTTTCTCCCATGTCAGCAATTTAAAATGCTCTCTCTTGATGACTTTATTGAGATCTCTTGGGTCCAAACATATACGCAATGCTCCATTTCACTTTTGCACGATGACCAATGAGCTGACCCAATCTGTAGGTTTATCAATTTTCTGGATGACTTTCATCCATTCCATGGGCGCTAGTTCTTGTTTAAATTTGTCTCTAAGTATAAACTGAACTTTCCTGCTTGGATGGACAATAGGAGCCACTGTCTCATCTACATGGATCTTGCATACACCAGGTAAACACTGAAGCCCCTCAAAGACATCTGCATACTCCTCCGAGTGACTGTGCTCATCTTCGGTCTGTGAAGCCACTATGAAAACTCTTTTCAGCAGGTTGAGCTCTTCACATACACTCAGACCTAATATTGGCTGTACTTTCTTTTCTACGATCAGTAGCTGTGACTTTAGATGTCATCCTTCGTATTTGAAGATCATCATACAGCCCCCTTTTACTGGAACATTCTCTCCAGTGTAGCCTGTCACTTAATTTCACTGGATAAATCTTGCTCTTTACAGTGAGGGATGTGTAATCATCCATAGATAACAGCTTCACCTGGGCTCCAGTGTTGATCTTAAATGGAATGACTGTCTCATTCACATTCACTGGAACAATCCCTTCCAGCAGCAGTCTGTAGTGAGTCCACAAAGAATTCCTCCATTTCTTCATCCAATGAGAGCACCTTTTTCTTGGTAGCCACTGCTTTGCAGCACTTTGAAAAATGATTATTCATCCCACATTTATTGCAGAACTTTCCATAGGCAGGACACATCTTTGGAATATGTCTACCTCTGCCCTTGATGCATTTGTTTTTTGAGCCTACCTCTTTGCTTTACTGTAGCTTTGGGAAACTCCTGGTGCTCTGCTTGTCGGTTTTCAATTCATGTACTATTGCGTCTATCCTGTGCAGCTCCTTAGCTTGTGCTTGTGTGGTCTCTGCTGCCCTACACATATTCACAGCCTTTTCCAGTTTCAAATCTTATTCAAGCAACATTCTTTCTCTTAGCCAATTATTTGGAATCTGCAAACTATTCTGTCTCAAATAAGTGTGTTTTCCAAATCACCAAATTCACAGGACTTACTCAGTGTGTGAGGCTCGGCTAAGAATTGGACGAAGCTCATACCTTATTTCTGGTAACAGGAGTAGCAACGCGACTTTCTACTCCTCCTCAAATTTTGTCATCAGAGTGTCCAATGTGAAAGCTGTCTCATCAATTTGAAAACTGTTATAATGTCCAATGCATCTTCAACCATCATGTGTAGAAATATAGATGCTTTCTGTTTTTCATTTGTTTCTCCCGCTGTTTGAAAGCATTTCCAATTATTGGTTAGACTGCCGGTAAACTGCATCAGTGTGGGAGGACTTATCCATGATGTGAACTATTATCTTTTCTTACTGACTCACACACTTCTGACATCATGTTCTGTTTGTTCCTTCAAGAAAAACAGCCTTAACTGATTTTAGTGTTTAAATAACTTTATTTTTCGAGCTGCTTGGAACAAGAACGCTCTCAACTTGTGCCATAGTTTCCATCTTGTTCCCCACGCCAACCACGCACATTGCCTACTGGGCAATAGATCTTGATTCTTCTTTCTTTGGCTTGGCTTCGCGGACGAAGATTTACGGAGGGGGTAAAATGTCCACGTCAGCTGCAGGCTCGTTGGTGGCTGACAAGTCCGATGCGGGACAGGCAGACACGGTTGCAGGGGAAAATTGGTGGGTTGGGGTTGGGTTTTTCCTCCTTTGCCTTTGTCAGTGAGGTTATTATACCTGCATAATAACAGTGCCATTTGTGGTCCACCAAGCTTTTGGGCGGCGAGCCCCAAACTCCCCTCAGTGTTTTTTCAGTTCAAAAATTTCTCAACTCCCCTCACCACACATGACACTAATTACTGATCTCACTGGGGAGACCTTAAATATTACTTCATGGAGCTGCTTCCAAAACATCCAAACCTGCTGAAAGCTTCCACTCCAATGTTTCTCCCTGCTCCTTCTCAGGTCGATCTCCCATTTCTCTTTGCCCAAGTCACCCACAAAGTGGAGCTGCCCATTTCTCGTTTTAGCCCCTGGAAGGGCCTCAGATCAGAAACTTTCCAAACTTTTCCCCAAAGTGCCTGAATGTGAAGGTCATTGGCCACTTTTGTTGGCAAAGTGCAGAATTAAACGCCTCATGTCCCCCCAACTCGCCCCAGGAAGGTTTTAGAGATAGATATTATTTTTTAAACAGACCTCAGCACTGACGCCAATCTCTTCAACCGTTTTTGTTTCACGACCACGTGACAAAAAGACTGTCCCCGGCTTGGGGTCGAGTCAGGTGGGTCGGGCCTGGTCTGTGCGTCATGACGTCACCCACGGCGGGACGACCTTCGGCCCGCGTGCTCCGTCCCGAAAGCAGCCCCGGAATCTGCGCAGCCGCCGCGGGGCGGAGCCGAATTCGTGGCGTCGTATGGCCGATTCCGATTCCGGGGCGCCGGTCTCGCAAGTCGGGGCAAGAAGTTGAGTGAGCAGGTTTGAAGTGTCGCCGCCCCGCCCCCCGCGCCCGCGCCCCGCGCAGATTAGCAGCGAAGGGAAGATGTTTGCTTTGCCGGGATCCGCTATGGATGTGTTGGAAAGCATGGAAGGGGACAACGTCCTGAACTTGTCCAGGATGAACCTGGAGACGGTGGCGCTGGACGACGTGAGTGAGGAGAGGAGAAGGGAGACACAGCACTTGCTCCTGACCCACAACAGGTTCAGCGTCTTCCCTGGGGACATCGCCTGCCTGAGGAACCTGCGCTTCCTGGACCTGAGCTGCAACGGGCTGACCCACATCAGCGACCAAATCCTGCAGCTCACTCACCTCAAGACTTTAATCGCGAAAAACAACAGGATGGACGAGTTCTCGCTGCCCAAGGATTTGGGGAAGATGAGCTTGGAGGTGGTCAATTTCAGTGGCAATCGTTTTGAGATGGTTCCTTCTCAGATTCTAGAATTGCAAAGGCTCAAATCTCTCTCACTTGGGGGAAACAGACTTAAAACCATTCCGCCAGAAATCGAGAACTTGACCAGGTAAAAGCCCTGACCAGATTTCCCAGCTCCCCTCCCCTCTCCTCCCCGTCCCCTCCCCTCCCCGTCCCCTCCCCTCCCCGTCCCCTCCCCTCCCCGTCCCCTCCCCTCCCGTCCCTCCCCGTCCCCTCCCCTCCCTCCCCCTCCCCTCCCTCCCCCTCCCCTCCCCTCCCCTCCCCTCCCCTCCCCTCCCCGTCCCCTCCCCTCCCCGTCCCCTCCCCTCCCCGTCCCCTCCCCTCCCCGTCCCCTCCCCTCCCTCCCCGTCCCCTCCCCTCCCTCCCCGTCCCCTCCCCTCCCTCCCCGTCCCCTCCCCTCCCTCCCCGTCCCCTCCCATCCCCGTCCCCTCCCCTCCCCTCCCCGTCCCCTCCCCTCCCCTCCCCGTCCCCTCCCGTCCCGTCCCCTCCCCTCCCCGTCCCCTCCCGTCCCCTCCCCTCCCGTCCCCTCCCCTCCCCGTCCCCTCCCCTCCCCGTCCCCTCCCCTCCCCTCCCCGTCCCGTCCCCGTCCCCTCCCCGTCCCGTCCCCGTCCCCTCCCCTCCCCTCCCCGTCCCCTCCCGTCCCGTCCCCGTCCCCTCCCCTCCCGTCCCGTCCCGTCCCGTCCCGATCCCCGATAAGCCCACCAACTTCCACTCGCGGGGAAGTTCACTGATGGCCCGTGGTCGACAAGTTACCAAGCCCGTCATGAGTGCGGGGAAAGGACGCAGCTGAGTTTTTGGAAAAATTCGGTCCTCAAGAGCGAGTCGTCAATAGCCTGAAGGGTGAAGTGTTAATAAGTGACAGTTTTGAAATGTAACCCTGGTTGATCTTTCTTCCGCCACCCCCCCCCCCCCCCCCCCCCCCCATCTCTCAATTGGAGTTCTGTTGTCTCTTTGACCTTCGAAGCCCGTGATTTCGCTGTCTTACAGACATGATTCACTTGCTTAATGTGTGTAATTGAAGGGATTAATTTGCATCATGACCGAAGCATCATATTTTTTTAATCACTGATGCAATATCAGCCTCAAGATTTACCTCAGCTGAACTCTGCTGTGACCACAACCTTGGAACCCATTGCTCTGCACTTGATATGGAATTGTTACCTTTGTTCCCTGCAGCTTGACATTTTCTCTGCTGTCGCTTGGCTCGTTTCCACTCGTCAGCTGAGGGCACTGCTCACTCTCCCCTTCGGGTTAGGAGTGCATATCTGATCTCCAAGACTGGATGGCTCATAATTTCCCATTAATAGGCCCTACCACAAATACAGTTCCCAACCATGAAGCATTCTTTTTCCCTGGCGATAACCCAAGGCCAAACCAAAAATAAACTTTTGGCATATTCAAGGTCTAATTAAACATGTGACCAGAGAGCAACATAATCTTCCTTTTGTGATTTAAAAAAAAACCTCCATTGCCTATATCCTTTTTGAACTAAATTATGTTCCTCTTCTCTCTCCCTCCCTCCATCCCAGTTAACCCGTGTTTATTCATCTGGTTTAGCAATGTCATTTCCAAATCTTTTCATCATGTTGCCCTCCTTATCTTTGTGACTTCATCATTGAACACACGTTTAAAAACTGTAAATTCCACTTCTCAACTCTAATTTTAAACACATTGCCTTGAATAGCCATGCTGAGTTTCAAGGCCCCAAATTCTGGAATTTTCTCCCCTAAATTGTTCTGCTTATATCTTTCTTTGCCATTTCAATGTACTAATTAAAATCTACATCTTTGATCAACTTTTTTGTCTTGTCAGCTCATATTTTCCTTTTACTTTCCTTCCAACCAAATGACTTGAGCACATTTATTAAACTACAAAAATGCAAATTTATATTAAAAGTTTCATCGAACAGACCATTTCAAAAGTAACTTTCTTCAGGAAAATATGAATTTAAAGAATAGTCATTAATTTGTGCAAAGTTGATCACTTCCAGCAATTTAAGACTGGTATTTAAGATGCCTGAGAAGATTGTATTTTTTGTGATTCAACAGAGAACTCTTGTACTTTATCTGCTGTAACCCCTCATCAGTACAGCTGCCATCATTATAGAAATAGATTTCTTAGTGTTTAGTTGCATGGCTTCAAATAGTTCTATCAAATTAAACCATCAGGTTGGAAAAATTGTTTGGATGCAACCATCTATCGGTTCTGTGATCTAAAGATAACTTGCTCCCCTTCTTCCACTGTTGTATCTCTACCATTATGCTTGATGTTGTGAACAAAGAAACCGAAGAGATGCTGGGCCATAAAGCCATTCAATCTTGCTTGTTCAAGCATGCCTGATCTGGCCCTTCAAGTCCCTTTGCTAGCAGATTCCCCTGAACTCTGACTGCCTTGGTCCAAATCTCTTGATAAATTGGCCTTGAATATACTCAACAGCTGTGTGTCTTCGACCTTCTAATATGACAAATTTGAAGAACGAAAATTACATCTATTTGCATAATGGAATTTCTTCTCATCTCAATCTAAATGGATGGTTTCTTTTCCTGAGATCTTTCAGTATGAGACTCTCCAACTTAACCTTGTCGTTCCTTATCAAATTTTGTGCATCAAAAAACTGTCTCTTGTCTTCTAAAGTCCACCAGGTAGATCTTCCTCAATCTTCGTTGATCAAACCTGCTATGCTTGGATCAATTTCCACTGACTTAGACCAAAATGTTTCCAACCACTTCATGCAGAAAACCAAAATGTTGGTTTATTAATCCAGACATCTGTTTGAATTCTAACGGATCATTTTAAAATTCATGTAATTGGATAAATGAAGAATTAGTAGAGTATCAGTAAAGGAGAAATTACTTTTTTGTTATCTAAAAAGCCCACCTGCTGTACTCCTATATCTCAAGAAAGTCCATTGCTATCCAAAACTGATCTGGACTACAGGTGATCAGAGACTCCAGTTAAAGTGAACAATTCCAGAGACCTCCGTCGCTCATGAATCCACATTCAGCTAATTAACTATTTATTTTGTTGCCATGTCCAGGGATGATTGAATTATTTGGATGCAGCAGAAGAAATGGGCCCAAAAGCATCCAAGCTCCATTGAAAATTAGAACAAGAGCAAGCTTCTCCTCCAACAAGACTTCTTCAATGCAGCATAATTGAGATATAATTATAGTTTACTGCTTTCCATAAAAATGTAGGAACAATTTTAATCTGGCTAATTGTTCCATCAACTTTTAACAAAGTAACAGAAGAAGCCATCAAAAGTTCTATCAAGTTGCACTTCTGCTTCCAACGTTTTAATGGCCTTGGATTGTGGACAAAGGCACAAGTTCAGCAATGCAATTAGAGGGGCTGACCTTGAGGCAGCAATTAAGCAAATGTCACATCAAGGAGTCAGGGCAAAATTGACATCAATGCAATTTAGCGATAAATCCAATGGTTAGAATCACATTTGACACAAATAAATGGTTGTGGTCATTGGAGTTTACACATTCCAGCTTCAGGATGTGGCTGTGGCAGATGCTCATGACAGTTGTTTCATTAATGGGCTTCATTCTGTTGTATGGTCAGAAACAGGGATATTTGCTGATAAATTCAGTGTTCGTTTCCATTTGCAACTCCTCAAACAATGAAGCAACCTGCCTGCCGAAAGAGCTTGACAATGTTTAGGTTTGAAGCAGGTAGTATCAAGAAACATTCATGTTGCACATATACCAAGAAGTGAATAACTTCAACTCAAGGGAGTTCAATCACACCCCTTGATATTCTACAGTATTGCCATCTTTGATTCCCTGTGCTATGAACATTCTGACAGTATCCTTGACTGATAAGCAAGTAAATAGTGGTAATAAGAATAGTTTAGAGCAGCCATTCTTCACCTATTTTTGGCTATGCCACCCTTAGGACTCTGCTCAAGTTTTATGCCAACCCCCATCCCCACCCCGTGAAGCAGTCATGTTTGGTTGGTTTCTTCTGAACTTCTACTGACTACATAAAAAATACATTAAAAATATTTTATGATTTCAGTCCATGGCCCCCTGCAGTTCCCAAGTCCTTAGTGAGAATGGCTGGTTTCGATGCTGGGAATA
This sequence comes from Narcine bancroftii, assembly GCF_036971445.1. Lineage (NCBI taxonomy): Eukaryota > Metazoa > Chordata > Chondrichthyes > Torpediniformes > Narcinidae > Narcine > Narcine bancroftii. Next base: position 2,766,833 of record NC_091475.1, on the reverse strand, counting down.
TTTGCATCAAGTACTGTATGTAATCTGTTACCCTTCCCCCCCCCCTCCAAAATTAATTAGATTAAACTTTATTGTCATTGTGCCAAGTACATACTAAGCCAATGAAATACAATTAGCATCCAACCAGAAGTTTAAAAAATAGTGCTCTCTACAAATAACTGTGTGAATAAAAACGTGCATTCAGCAAGCAAACAATTATAAAAGTACTGGTAGGTCAGTCAATGTGAGTGCAGTACCACTCAGAGATGGGATTTAAGGTTCAGCAGGGTCACAGCCTCGGTTTGGGGGGGGGGTGGGGAGATCTTCTGAGCCTGCTGGCTTGAGAGCGGAGGCTCCTGTAGTGCCTAACAGATGGGAGAAGAGTAAAAAGTCCATAGTTAGGGTGAGATGCATCCTTGATGATGCTTTTCGCCCTGCCCAGTCAGCATTCCTGATAGATGTTCTCAATAGTGGGCAATTGGATGATGATAATCAGCTGGTCAAAATCAAGATCTCTCTTGGCTCAAGTGTGAATACAAACTTTATTTTTCTCATCTTTTGTCTTCTGCAATTTGAGATTTGTAATTAAGACCATTTGTACTTTTATAAACCATTTGGAATGTTTTTTCACGTCGCAAAAACGGCTGTGATTTACCTCAATAATGCATCTTAGTAAATGTAAAAACATATTTGTGAAGGAAGATAACTGCAGTCAATAGAGCTAAAGTAGATTGAGATTATTCCAGAATGAAGATTTGCATCCATTTTCATAGACGTCTGTCGAAATCTAATGGGAAGAGTGAATTTATTTATTTTGGTAATAGATTAACTCATGACCATGAGTTATGGGTTGTGTATAGTATATATTTCTCTCTGAAACTCTGTAACTATCATTTAGCAGTGCCTGCTGCGACATATTTTACACCTGCTGTGACAGTTTCTGCATGAAGCTTTTCATCTTAACCAGCTGTTTCTCTTCATCAATACTTTATTTTTAGGAAGGCATTCAGTTACAGCCTTAAATTGGAGATAGTGAAATAAATACTGAACCTCAAAGTATCAAAGTTCAGGATGAAATTACAGTCATGCTAAATATATTTTCAAGTATACATTAAAATTATACAATTGGAAGAAACAATTTTGAGAAGCATTTCAATTTAAATGATACTTGCTTGTGCGCAATCAGTAAACTGGGTTTATCTTCACATAACTTTGAAGGTAGCAGTGCAAGTTTTTGAAAATACTGGGCTTAGTAAAATAGAATGTTCTGGTTTTGTATTTGTACAGGATAACTTAAATCATATAAGCCAATAAATAATGTCCACACTCAGTAGACCTGATTAGTTGAGAACAATTTCAAACCTCCAAAATAAAGTTTGTATTCACACTTGGGTACCATGGTAAAAAATATTGTTTAAGTATTTAAAAATAGATTTTTTAAACTGTGTTATAAAAAATTAAAAATATTCTAAGTAACTCAGTTAAATCAAACAAAAAGAGAATTAACTTCAGGTTGCTACTCTTCCCAGAGCAGTTTCTTCCCATTTCTTTCAATGGATCTGATGGAAGTGCCATATTAAGTTGTGTCATCTTTAGCAGGATTCCTAGCCAGTGCTGTAAATTTTGAAGAAACCCAGCAGGGACCATAAGATGTCATCAATGGGTAAACCCTATATTTATAACCCTAGATGAATGTAGTGGTCTAAGCTGAGCTCTGTAATACCAAATTTTGCACCCAGTTGATTAGATAATAAGCCACACAAAAACAATCCTAATGTTCGAGTTAATCTCAAGATTGAAAGATTCAATTTATTGTCATTGTAATAAAACAGTGTCATATTACATGAAATTGCCTTTTGTCTCCTATAAGATGTATGGATTCACCATCAGCAGAAATTGCCTGAAGCCCCTCTTACAGTCAGAGAAAGAGAAGCAAAAGAGAGTCTCCTGCCCCCCCCCCCCCCCCAGAGTAACTGAGTGTCCATAGATTCACCTTCAGCGCTTCTGCAGCCTCCGCAGCCAGAGTCCAGTCCAAACCATTGGCAACTCGAGCTCCAGATATGAACCTCCAACACAGAACCCTTCAGCACTTTTGGGAGTCCCTCGCATCCCAGTTCCAATACTTGGTACCCTTTCAGTCAATCTCCAGCAGTCCGCAGCCTGTGTGGGTTCTTCACGTTGCCAGCAGCCCAGCACGTGCATTGGTCTTTCAGCCGCAGAGCCCCCTCACTGGTCCGCCATTGTGGTCACCACCCCTATGGGGTGCTTTTCCTTCTCAGATAGGGGATGGTCTCTCCTTTTTCTAGTGCCCTGTGCCAGTCTTCTCCCCTGGAGTCTGAAACCCCTCATGACTGCACTGCCATCTTGGGTCATGGGATTTTAAATAAAACTACCATCGACTCCTTTAATGGGCTATTCATTGCCTGTGCGGAGCTGACAGCAGTTGACTGGGTGGTTGGACCCTGTGGGAGCACTGTATCTCTGCTCCTCGCTCCTGTGGGACCGCACCCACGCTGGCGTTACAGCGACTTCGGCATCGCCGCTATTTTTCTATATATTATCAAAATAAGTGAATTTAGTCTTCCTATTAAATATGAGCAGATGTCTATGAAAAATAATAATGGAGGATTATGAAGTGGAGAAATTCTAGGCAATTGTTAGAGTAGGCTATGTGGTCAGCATAAGGCTGTGGGCTGAAGGGTCTGATGTAGATTTCTATGTTCTAGTTTCAGGCGATGAAGAATGTATTGCATCATCCTTTTATCTGCTTATTTACCTCAAGATGACTCTGAATGTCTACAAGTATCCATTCACAAGTCTAATTATTAGATTTAAAATGGATGTAAATGAAGAGGCTGCTGTCTAGAAATTCTAGTTCTCTGTAAAAGTTCACTGGATTAGTGGAATAGCAAGATACAAAATTCCTTTATTGTCATGTAGTACGACAGAACATGTAATATTACACGTAATTGCCTTCTGCCTACCATAAGGTAGACAAAAGTGTAGACATTGGTGTTGCTTGGTGTCTCTTGCAGAAGAAGAAAAAGAGAAGCAAAAAAAATCCCTTCAGAGTCACTGAGTGTCCATGGATTCACCTCCAGCCCTCCCGCAGCTGCACAAACCCTTGTTCAATTCATCGGTAACCCGAGCTTCAGATCCAAACTTCCAATAGGATCAAGAAGCTTTCAGTGCCCGAGGCTCATTGTGAGTCTTTCTTGCCTTCATCATCTTCTTGAATCCCGGCTCCAATGCCTGGTCCCTCTTGAATCCCGGCTCAGATACCTGCCAATGACCATTTTCACTATGAGCCTGAGTGTGCAAACTAGTTGCGAGCAAGGCATCCAAAAGTGTAGAATCAGGTCTATGGCTACAGGATGAATGTTACAGTGAAGTGGAGAGTGGGTGTGGGGTCTTGGAGCTCCATAGTTTTAAGTAGGAAGTCAAAGTTGATTTGAAATGGTAATATATATGTATGTTTGAGAAAGGGGAAGAACTTGCAAGCAGTGATTATTTCACTGCAGTGTCCTCGAATGGCAGAGGATGTGAGTGGATCAAGACTGAATGTTTCAAGAGTGGAAGGGCAAGGAGGTTGGGACCATCAGTTAGGTGGAGAATTTGAATGAATTGAAGCCAGCAGTTGGATTTTAGAACTATTAAAGCATGGAAGTGAAGTGCAGAGTTGGGACTAGCAGCTTCAGTAGTCCCAGCTCTCAGGTGGGGGAATAATAGGTCTGAGACTTGTGTGCTGTGAGATGCAAAGTGAAATGGGAGCAGCACAGTTTATTAGTGGTGCCTAATGTGGGCATACCAGTCCAGCAAAGCACAAAATAGATAATGTTGTGCTGGAGTATCCAACAATGGTCACTTTTGGGAAAATTAGAACCAATTTTCCTTGCAATGGTCAAATTGTGTAAGAAGGATAAGGTTGAGGCCCATTGGGATTGCACAGTTATCAGAATTACACAAGATTATTTGGAAATGGACATTGTTGTATTTCACTCTGGAGAAAAATGCTTTTCGGTTGTATAATTAGTCATCAAGTTTCTGGCTGTGTCTGTGAAAAGCACATTGCCAAACTTCATGTGTATGTCAGCATTAAATTTTACTGTATATCCATCTAACATCATACTGAGATTGAGTTACACTTAACATGGAATTGAAGTGGACCTGCTAGAAAAATGCCACGGTTGTAACAGAGATATTTAGGATGTCACTGGTCATGGGGGTAGTGCCAAAGGTTTGGAGGGTGGCGCATGTGGTTCCGCTGTTTAAGAAAGGGTCCAAATGTAAACCTGGGAATTATAGGCCCGTGAGTCTGACGTCTGTGGTGGGTAAGTTGATGGAAAGTGTTCTGAAGGATGGTTTTAACAAATATTTGGAGGTACAGGGATTGATAGGGAGTAATCAACATGGTTTTGTCAGGGGTAGATCATGCTTGACAAACCTGATTGAGTTTTTTTGTGGGGGTTACAAAAAAGGTTGATGAAGGGAAAGCTGTGGATGTTGTCTATTTAGACTTTAGTAAAGCTTTTGACAAAGTTTCCCACAGGAGGTTGGGAAAAAAGGTGGAGGCATTAGGTATAAATAAGGAGGTAGTGAAATGGATTTAGCAATGGTTGGATGGGAGGTGTCAAAGAGTAGTGGTAGAAAATTGTTTGTCCAATTGGAGGCCGGTGACTAGTGGAGTTCCTCAGGGATCGGTCCTGGGTCCACTACTGTTTGTTATATATAGTAACGATCTGGAAGTAGGGGTGGAGAATTGGATAAGCAAGTTTGCGGATGATACAAAGATTGGTGGTGTTGTGGACAGTGAGGAAGATTACCGTAGATTAAAAGGTGATTTAGGAAGGCTGGAGGTGTGGGCTGAGAAATGGCTGATGGAATTTAATACAGATAAGTGTGAGGTGTTACAGTTTGGAAAGGCAAATCTAAATAGGTCATATACATTGAATGGTAGGCTATTGAGATGTGCAGAGCAACAAAGGGATTTAGGAGTGATGGTAAATAGTACCCTCAAGGCTGATACTCAGGTAGATGGTGTGGTGAAGAAGGCATTTGGAATGTTGGCCTTCATAAATCGGAGTATTGAATTCAAGAGTAGGGAGGTTATGATGAAATTGTACAAGGCATTGGTGAGGCCAAATTTGGAGTACTATGTACAGTTTTGGTCACCAAATTATAGGAAAGATATAAACAAAATAGAGAGAGAGTACAGAGAAGGTTCACAAGAATGTTGACAGGATTTCAAGGTTTGAGTTACAGGGAAAGGTTGTGCAGACTAGGGCTTTTTTCTCTGGAGCGTAGAAGATTGAGGGGGGGACTTGATAGAGGTGTTTAAGATTTTAAAAGGGACAGACAGAGTAAATGTGGATAGGCTTTTTCAATTAAGAGTGGGGGAGATTCAAACTAGAGGACATGGTTTAAGATTGAAGGGGGAAAATTATAAGGGGAACATGAGGGGAAATTTCTTTACGCAAAGGGTGGTGGGGATGTGGAATGAGCTTCCGGCAGACGTGGTCGAGGCGGGATCATTGGTTACATTTAAGGAAAGACTGGATAGTTACATGGATAGGAGAGGACTGGAGGGGTATGGACAGGGGGCTGGTCAGTGGGACGAGAAGGGTGGGAATTTGTTACGGCATGGACTAGGAGGGTGGGGATTTGCTACGGCATGGACTAGGAGGGTGGGGATTTGCTACAGCATGGACTAGTAGGGCCGAATTGGCCTGTTCTGTGCTGTATATGGTTATATGGTTATAATGTCAAATATCCTGCAATGTTCACAAAATCAGATGCTGAATATCCTGTCCATACAAAGGCCTTCCACCATCAACAGAAATCAGGAGTGTATGAAGTACATTTTTATTTGCTTGAATGAATGCTGCTTCAAATTACTTGGCTAAGCAACTCTGAAATAAGCTTCCAAGTGTATGACCAATTTTCCTTCACTGTATTGCTGTTCCTTCATCATTGCTAGGTCCAAATCCTCAAAATCTTCCACCAAACAGCATTACAGGGATCAAGTCATAAGATAGATTGCAGTAGTTTACCACCACCTTCTTGAGCAGATCAGGATCAGTCATGCTAATGTGATTTTTATTGTGAACCCTTCTCCCAGCTCCTTTGGTTCATTTTAATAATCTGGTTGTTTTTAAATAAATGGCACTATTGTGACTCCTGACTTCAAACTGCTCTGTATTTCACTGCAGTAAGTGGCCAGGAGCTAATGAAATCAGCATGCCTCCTTCAGTTCTTTACTGAATATAAATTATTTGATAATTAAAATGGTTTTATAAATTAATACATATTTAATTGAATTCCTAGTGATGCAAATAAGTTTCTGCAATTTCTGGCCACTTGTCATATTGGAGAGTGTGTATATTCTTTGTAGATTTTATATTTCCTGTTGGCCAATTTTTGGGCCAGATGCTCCAAATTCTTCAACAAGTAGCTCTCCCAGCAGTCAGGCACCATTTGCAACCACTTGAATTTACATAGCACAAGGACATTTCAAACAATTTCACAGGAGGTTAATCCAACAAGATTTGATACAGTTTTCTCTCTTTCCAAGGTCTGACAAAGAGTCTGGGATCTAAAATGTTAACTGTTTCTTTTTTTTCTCCCACAGATGCTGTCTGACCTGTGGAGTGTTTCCAGCATTTTCTGTTTTAATTAATATTTGGTACCGAGACGTGCAAAGAAATTTTGCGACTGGCAATCAAAGAAACAATCTCATCATTTCCTCTCCATCATGATTTTTTTTCACCATTAATAGAAGTATGTAAAATGATGAGAGAGCCTAAATGAACAGACTTTCCAGATCAGAAATAGAACCATAGCACATTCCAGCACAGAAAGAGTCCCCTTTGGCCCTTCTCGTCTGTGCCAAACCATTTTTTTTAACCTAGTCCCACTGACCTGCACCCAATCCATAGCTCTTCATGCCTCTCCCATCCATGTACCTGTCCAAATTCTTCTTAAATGTTAAAATTGAGCTGCATTCACCACTTCAACTGGAAGTTAATTCCACACTCCCACCATTCTCTGTGTGAAGAAGTTCCCCCTCATGTTCCCCCTAAATTTTTCCACTTTGACTCTCAAAACGTGTTCCCTGGTTTGTATCTCACCTACCCTCAGAGAAAAAAGCTTATCTACATTTACTCTGTCTACCCCCCTCATAATTTTAAATACTTCTATCAAATCTCCCCTCAGTCTTCTACACTCCAGGGAATAAAGTCCTAACATGTTTAACCTTCCCCTGTAACTCAGTTCCTGGAGTCTGGGCAACATCCTAGTAAATCTTCTCTGCACTCTTTCTATCTTTATAATATCTTTCCTGTAGTTAGTTGACCAAAACTGCCCACAATACTCGAAATTTGGCCTCACCAATGATTTATACAACTTTATCATAATATCCCATTATGAAGGCCAATATGCTAAAAACTCTCTTTACAATCCTATCCACCTGTGATGTTACTTTCAGGGAATTGGGTATCTACATTCCCATATCTCCCTGTTCTGGTCCTCTTCTCAGTGCCCTGCCATTTACCGTGTGTGTCCTTTCTTGGTTTGTCCTTCCAAAATGCATCACCTCACATTTGTTTGCATTAAATTCCATCTGCTTTTTTCCAACTGGTCCAGACCAGACCCCTCTGCAAGCTTTGAAATGTTGAATATTAGAGGGCATAGCTTTAAGCGAGAAGGGTATAAAGTTTAAAGGAGGTTCATGAGGTTCATTTTTTGTACACACAGAGTGGCAAGTGGCTGGAACTTGCAGACAGAACAGAGAAGCAGATACAATAGCAATGTTTTAAAAACACTGAGACAAACATGAACATACAGGGAATTGGGTTGTATGTGCATTTTAATTGACATCATGGGCATTGCAAACGTCATGGGCCAAAGTTCCTATTCCTGTGCTATAATGTGATATCAAAAAAAAGTGATTGTGTAGAAATAATGGCATTATTGTAGAATTTAATATCCAATTTCTCTTTTGTCATCTACTAGTTTTCTGCTGTACGTTTGGAAATATTTTGTTAGGGATCTTATGGACTATATGGTTATTGCAACAGGAATATTTAAATAACGAAAATATAAATGTTGCTATTCTTCAGCTTAAAATTGGAACATTAAGTGATTATGAAAAAGTTTGAGAACATGCAGCTACTAATTCCCACACACAATTAAACACCCCTGCACTGTTTATCCCACAAACTTTGATTTAATGGGTACTTGTTCATACTCATTCAAGGCCAGAGCTTTTCTTTTGTAGGATATAGTAACCAGTTTGTGTATATTTTAAGGACAGTTCGTCAGAATGAAGAATGATTGCCACCTGATTACCACCCACCATGCTCTCTCAACTGATGAATCAGTGCTGGAAACAACTCTTCCATCTTGAACATCACTTGGAAGAAGCACGGAGAGTAGTAAAGGTACAGAATGCACTCTCTATGAGGGGCTTCAATTCCATCACTGGGAGTGGCTTGGTAACACTACCACAAGTCAGCCAGGTCCTTGAGGGCATACCTGCCAGACCTGGTCTGTAGCAAGTACAGAGTAAATCAACATGAAGGAGAAACCTTCTGAAACATTTGGAGAAATGATTACCAGACAGTCCCTGTGGAGACAAAGCCTTATCTCTCTCCCTCCATTGTGCCAAATAGGATAGACTTTGACCAGATTTAGAATTTCAAAACTCCAGCAGTAACGCTACCACAGTCAATAACCTCCCAGTTCTGTATGATTCTCATTATACATTAAAGGAAGGGATCAACCAATGCAGATGCACATGCTAGAAGCAGCATCTAGGTTCGCTAAAAAAGACACCAGATTAGTGTAGTTGCAGTAAAGGATTACATGTATGCCTAATGGCAAAAATAGTACAATCAACACCCCAAATCAATCTTTCAACCAATGAATCAGATAGAAGGTCTGTAATCCTACCATATCCGGAATATCCCCTTGTTACTTTTATTATGGACAGCTCCGACACCACAAAAGGACAGCACTACTGCAAATCATTTTTTTCTTGCACTAGGATAACTGAATATTTACTATCTATCTTTTGTATGTATCATCTCTTTCTAATTCAATATATATCACTGGAACATAAAACATTGCAGCACAGTTCCAGCCCTTCAGCCCATGAGGTTGTGCCAACCAATAGAAACCTTCCCTATTTACACCCATAACCCCTAATTTTTCTTGTATCCATGTGCCTGTCTAATAGTCATTTAAATGTTCCTATTGTACCAGCCTCTACCACCACTCCTGGCAATGCATTCCAAACATCCACTACTCGCTATGTATGTGTGTATACATATGTATTTATATAAAATAAACTTATCCTGTCATCTCCCTAAACTTCCTCAACTCACCTTGTACAGATGTTCTCTGGTGTTTACTACCCTCACCCTGGGATTAAGGTGCTGGCTGTCCACCCTATCTATGCCTCTTCTAATCTTGTAGACCTCTATTAAGTCACCTCTCATCATTTGCTCCAAAGAGAAAAGCCCGAGCTCTGTTAACTTTGCCTCATAAGTTATATTCTCCAATCCAGGCATCGACCTTGTAAATTTGCTCTACACCCTTCTCCATAATGAGGTAACCAGAACTGAACACAACATTCCAAGTGTGGTTTAACCAGAGTATCATAGAGCTGTAGCATTATCTCATGACTCTTGAACTCAATCCCCCAACTAATGAGGGGCTGTATACCATAAGCTTTCTCAACTATCTTATCAACCAGTGAGGTAACATTGAAAGATGTGTGGATTTGGACCCTAAGGCCCCTCTGTTTTTCCACTTTTAGATATCCTACCATTAAAAATGTACTCTGCCTTCAAATTTGACCTTCCAAAATATATCGCTTCACACTTATCCAGATTGAACTCTGTCACTTTTCCACCCAACTCTACATCCTGTGGCAACCTACATCAACCTTTATTATGCACAACACCTCCAACCTTTGCATGATTTGCAAACTTACACCATCCCTTGACTTCTTCATCCAGGTCATTTATAAAAATCACAAAGTGCAAAGGTCCCAGAACAGATACCTGTGGAAATCCACTGGTCAGTGAACTCCAGGCAGAATATGTTTCATTCACTACTACCCTCTGCTTTCTGCAGACAAGCTAATTCTGAATCCACTCAATCAAAGTTCCATGGATCCCATGACTTTCTGAATGAGTCTACCATGGGGGACCTTGACAAATGCCTTACTAAAATCCATATACACCACATCCACCCCCCCCTACCTTCATCATTTTCTTCCATTACTTTCTCAAAAAGCACACTTAGGTTCATGAGGCATGACCTACCCCTCATAAAGCCATGCTGACTATTCTTGAGAAGACTATACTTCTCTAAATGTTTGTAAATTCTGCTCCTAAGAATCCTCTCCAATAGTTTGCCCATCACTGATGCAAGACTCACTGGTCTATAATTCCCAGGACTTGCCCTATTGCCTTTTTTAAACAAGAGCGTGGCATTTGTCATTCTCCCATCCTCCATTACCTTCCTTGTGGCCAGGGTGGACACAAATACTATTGTTGCCTTTCTTTTATCAAGTACCTGCAGCAAGTAAGAACTTTGATGCTCATGTATATTGTACAATTTATATGACATATATGATTGGCCATTTAAGCAGGAGGAAGATGTGAGCACATGCCCATCCTCAGTGATTGAAGGGCCCAGTATGTGATATGAAAGAAAAGACGGGAGTATTGGCAAACCTATTCAGCCAGTAGTTTCAATAGAACCATTCACACTGGAGTGTAGGAGGGTAAATATAAGAAGTTGGTATGGTTGGTTTGCACGTGTTTCTCTTTTTTTGTCATTTGATTTAGGAATTGCGATTACCAACATGACAAAACATGAACTGGACTAAAATGTTTTTCAGTCCAAAGTTCCAGACGTATAGATTATGGAATATATTTTAACCTGGCAAATAAATCTGTTGTGGAGATTTCAGTACAATGCAGTAGATGTTTAAACTGTGGACAATATTTGAAACAATAAATAAGCAGCTCAATTTACATGATCATAAATTACAAAAAGAATTAAATTTAATACAGCATTGATAGAATAACTATGACATATTCACAATTTTGAAGTAGGATTCATTTAAGACCAAAGGTATACAACCTACCTTCATATTTCGCAAAAGCATCCTGCTCCCAATATCTTAAAATTTACTCTGGTATTTTCTGTTCCTGCTCCCAATTTATATTTTGTGTTCTTCACCAATTAACAGTCATGAGGTTCTTTGCAATTTTCCTTTGTTCCTCTTCATTTCGTCCATTCTGTGCCGCTTGATCATAACTTCCTCTGAAGAGTATTCTTTTGATTTTACTTAAATAATTCATTATATTGTTGGTTTTGCTCTGTGTTTAGTCTCTTTCCACTTGGAGCATTGTGTGCAGTTCTGGTCACTTGGCTATAGGAGCTGAAAAGGAATAGAAAAGATTCATATGGAATTGAAATTAATTGAAATTGGAGGTCTGGAGTTGAAAGGGGAGGCTGGATAAAGAGTGGTTCTCCACCTTTTTCGGTCTAAGGCCCACCTGGCTTCTGGCCTAACATTGCCATGGCCCACTCATGGCAATGACTGACCAATATTTTCAAATCAAAGGCAGCTCTGTAAGAAACGCATCTTTATATAATATAAAGTATTTTGTTTTAAGATTTTTAAAGAATAAACATGGAAACATGCTGTGGTCATGGCTCATTGGTTGGGAACCACTGGCTGGAACTTTTCACCCTAGAACTTGAAAGAGATTTATAAAATCACAATGGTTAGTAGTCATAGTCTTTTTCCCAAGATGAGAGAATCATAATCTAGAAAGTTTAAATTAAAGAAAGGTAAAGATTTTAAAGGGATTAAAATTTGAGATTAAAATTTTAAAAACTTGGGAACTGAAGAAACTTGGAATGTAATCTTTAAATTGGTGAAGACCTCCTATTTATGTGCTCACCACTCCCTCATACAATTTTTTTTAAAAGTCCATAAGGCTCACATGTCCAAAGTCAAACTATCTTGCTTTTCTGCAGACGTATCTCGTGACGGATGCAACAATGGAGATGCTTCATCAATTTCTATGTTTTGGACATGCCAGAGTCTTGTGAAATACTGGAATGAAGTATTTCAATCTTTTTCTGTACTTTTTAAAGTTAATTTTAAGCCTAATCCTTTAAGTGCCTTGTTTGGTATTGTTGGAGAGAGTGGCATATCTTTTACAGCATCTATTTCTCTTACAGCCAGGTGGGCGATGTTGCTCAAATGGAAGGGCATTGCTCTGCCTGCTCATCCTCAATGGCTACATGACGTTATGTAGTGTTTAAATTTAGAGAAGATTGGATGCTCAATTTCCAATTTACATTTTCAAATACTATGGGACCCTTTTGAATTACTTTCAAAATCTTTGATTTGGTATTAATACAGAAGTGTTGACTAATAGGGTAATTTATTTCTCTGATAAAGAATTTCTTTTCCTCTCTTTGCCAAACAGCTTTGATTTTGGTAGTGGGATTAGATTTTCTTTTTATAATAAAATATTACTATAATATAATTTGTTTGACTGAGAATGCAGGGCACCTTGGATGAACTGGTATGATCTAAGTGAAATGTATTATTTTTTGACTTTTAATATGTATTCTTATGTACTCTGTGGAACTTTAATTTCAATAAAAATATTGAAAAAGAAAGATTTTAAAGGGACCCGAGGGGCTGATTTTTACCTGTGGAGGGTGGTGGATATATGGAATAAGCTGCCAAATGAAGTGGTGGAGGTGAATCCAACATTTAAAAGGTATTTAGACAAGTACATAGATAGAGAGGACACAGGCAAATAGGACTAGTTGGGTAGACAATTTGTTTTTTTGTGCTTTTGAACTCTGATACCCCAACTAGTTGAGGAATCCTTTGAAGGGGAACATATTCAAATAATTATAATTATTTAAATTTTTCATTGTCTCTTCTTAGCCTTTAGTGGCTTTCTGAGGATAATTTCTAGAATATGTATGATGAGAATTTTCCTTTGTCCGATTATTTACACATGTCTGTATTAGATCTATTCACTGATGTAATTGGTTTATTTCAATCCTTAACTTCTAAACATCCTACTGGAACCACTAAATTGCTGTTAACCACAGGTACATATGTCCCAGTCTGTGTAGAGTTTTAAACTGATGAGTTGGAAACTTGAGTGGTCTACAAGAATTTGCTATAGATAGGAGTGCATTTTCATTTTGGTTGTGGGTGCTAAGCATAAGTGGATTACCTGCATATTAACACTGTTCTATTCCCTTGTGCATGAACTTCACTGTGAAACTTGCTACCAGGATTTCTTATTTCATTTTGTTTCAAATATGTCTCGATCATTTCCATATCATTAAGACAGAAGGGAGGGATTAACTAGTTTACTTTAACTTAATGTACTTTAATGTAATCATATCTACTTCAAAATCTGCTATTTTTGTGTCTGATGTGAACTTTAATAAGATTACCTATGGACAAATGTTAAGTTCACTGGATTGAAGTTTGCAAAGATGCATTTGTTTTCTCCAACTCTTTAAAAACCCTTCTGTTCTAAATTGAGAGAATTTTTTATTTTGGGTGCATTTTGATCTCTCTGAACATAGCTGCCAGAGAAAACTGCTTTGGAGCATTAAAATTTCTCAGTGAAAGGGCTGGGTGGTGTGACTTGCCTTGCTGGGTCATTGACAGGATATTCCAGTCAGCAGATTTTAGGCCAGGATTTTTTTTTTAATGGTAGTTTGAATTTAACTTATTCTGGCATTCTTTCCACTTTTAAACTTGAGTTTCTTTGAAGCAAAATATTTACTGGCTCTTTCTAAATATTTGCTGACCTTGACTGTAATTATATGACCAGTTTCTTTGAACCTCATGTTAACTGAGTTAAAATTCTCTCCCTTTTTCGATCACCTGCCCCTCACCCTCCAGTGCCACCAATGCATGAATGAATGACTTTCAGTTCTCTGCTGTAACTTTCCACACAAAATGTTTTGGTCCAAACACTGCATTATTGTTTTTTTTTTGGTGTAATGCTAGGTCATTCTTTTTCTGGAGGGCAATGACATACTGTAACAGCCATTTCCAGGTTATTTTGCTTGGGGAAAGGAAATTTACCTGGGTATTCTGTGCGTACATCGTATCTGTTCTGATGTAACTCTTTTTCTTATGGCGGTGTGGAGAATTTGGACCAAGGGCAGCATGGTTAGCGTAGCGGTTAGTGCAACACTTACAGCGCCAACAGCCCGGGTTAGAATCTGGCGTTGTCTGTAAGGAGTTTGTACATTCTCCTCATATCTGCATGGGTTTCCTCCAGATGTTCTGGTTTCCTACCACCATTCAAAACATACCAGTTGGATGTAATTGGGCGGGACGGGCTCGTGGGCCAAAAGGATTTGTTACCATGCTGTACACCTAAATTTAATTTAAAAAATATACCACCAATAGTTGTTTTCCCAATACAACAAGAATATCCCAGCAAATCTTTGAACCCATCCACTGGGCCAAATGCGGGTCAGTGGGACTAGGTGTGAGGGATGACGTCCGGGATGGACTAGTAGGGCCAAACTGGCCTGTTTCTGTGCTGTAAATGGTTATATGGCTATAACAATGTCATTTTGGCATAGAATTACTCTTATAATAAGGGACATGCAGAAAACAAGACACAACAACCTCCTACAATGAGCAATGAAATTGAGCCAAGTGAAAATATTTACCTGTGACATGAGGAAGTTCCCTGTTGATCTCTGAGTTTTGCAAAATTTTATACCATTTTTTGAGCAGATGTCTCATGTCTCATCTGAAAGTCAACATACCCACAGTACAGTAATCTGAGACAGCACAGTGTTCACTCAGAGATACGATGAAATGTTAGCCAAGACTTTTGGACTTGATTCTTCGGTGTGCAAAATCATTGCAATATCTGATAACTCTGAGGCATACAAGAGACTGCAGATGCTAGAATCTGAGGAAAAAAAGATCTTCTGGAGGAACCTGACAGGTCAAGCAGCATCGGTGAGAAAACCCTTTAAGTTTGAGAGTATAAAGGGAAGGTGGCCAATATAATTAGGACAAGGTGGGAGGGCTTGGACAGGAGATTGGTGAATCAGGGAGGAGTACAGGATGACAGACAGAAGGGAAGGAGGAGGCAGATGATTGCCAGACAGAGTGGAGGGGGAGGGGGCAGGGAGAGAGAAAAGGAAAAAAGGCATCAGGTGGAGGAAGATGAGTCATACACCACCTCCCTTACCTCCATCAACTTCCCATTTTCTCAGAAAGTCAGCCAAGATATTAAAGGACTCAAACCACCCACAACAGCCACTGTCACTTTTCCCTGTTTTTTTACCAAGGATGACAGTTAATTAAGAAGCTGAGGCTTTTTTTGAGAAGAGAAGGCTGAGGGGAAACTTAGTAGAAAAGTATACGATGAGAAGGGCAGTGGAAAGACTGTAGAATGGAAAGCTGTTCCCATTGATGGAAGAATCCAGGACAGGCTGTCACGGTATATAAAATTAAGGGGAAGGAAATGTCAGGTCTCATGAAAAAAATAATTATAGACTGTATTTGGAACTTGGATTGAACTGTGCAGATGTGAAGGAGGCAGATTCCATTGTGACCATCAAGAGGGAACTATGTGATGGAGAAAATTTTACTAGGCAAGGGAGAATGAGCCAGTTAGTGGAATGAATGAGTTGCTTTGGTAGAGAGCTGGCAGCGACATTATATACTGAAACAAAACTCAGGCTTTTTATGTTATAGGAGCCTGCTGCATTGAGTAGGTGACACTTTGTTTCATTCCCACGTGAGTTATCACAATGAAAGCTGTAAATAATTTGAAAATGGCCCCCATGAGAAATGGGGATGTCCTCCTGATCCAGAATGTGTGGTGGAGAAAGATTTAGTCATCACTTTCAAAGAGATTTATACTTGAGGAAGAAAAAAAAGGCAGTGCTATTGGCGAACAACGAGGACGTGAAACTGGAACCTTCTGCAGATGATCTGATCAGTAAATTACTGTAGCAATTTGATTGTTAGCTATAGTGTTTAAGGTTTCCTTTGCTTTCTTTCCTCCAGTTTAGAACTGTTGTACCTGGGTGGGAATGGAATTCTATTGATTCCTCCGGAACTTGCTAACCTGCCATACCTAAGCTATCTCGGACTTTGTGACAATCGTATTCAAGGCCTTCCTCCACAGTTTGCACAGTAAGTCATAGACCAAATGTATATTGACATCTAGACTTTTGTGCCTAATGTTCAGAAATTATACCCCAGTGAGTTAAAGCTCATTTTAGACCAAACCTAGAATATTGTGGTCTATTCTGAGCACCAAACATCAGGAAGATGTTTATGTCCATGGAGAGAGTCCAACAAAGATTCCTTATAATGGCACCCAACTCTTAAGTGATAAATTATGAGGATACATGACAATTGTCTTCCGTGGAACTAAAAAAAACTATATTGGGTGATTGGATCAATGTTTTTAAGATAATAAAGGAAAATGGCAAATTAGATGTAAAACTAACTTCACTCAGTTGAGGATCAGGGTATTGTGCAAAATTTAAAAGTAGTTCTGCCTTTCAGGAGTGAAGCTATGCAACAATTTCACTTACACAGGATGGTAGAATTCTGATCAGTAATGTTATTTAATGGTAGAAGAAGCTTGAGAGGTTATGTTGAAATATTAAGCAATGCAAGTTTGCCAGAATGTCCTATTTAATCATCTCCATTTAATAATGTCAAAAATTGCCCTTCCAAGCCACTGACATCAGTCATTTCTGACCTTCCAGGCTGAATTCTCTACGGTCCCTCAGTCTTCACAATAACTTGCTTACGTATCTTCCTCAAGAAATCCTCAACTTGGTCCACCTGCAGGAGCTCAGTCTACGTGGGAACCCTCTTGTTGTGCGATTTGTAAAAGATCTAACTTTCAATCCACCATCACTACTTGAACTGGCTGGTCGGATTGTGAAATCCCGCAACTTTCACTACACTCACAAAGACATGCCTGAAAACTTGGTCAAGTACTTGGATTCAGCCAGCAAGTGCCCAAATCCCAAGTGTGCAGGTAAGAAGCTATGGTTCACATTGTTTTTTGAGGGAAGTGAGGCGGGAAGAAGAATAATGCATTGAGTTGCAAATGATTTTGGTTCAAATCTTTTAGGAATGAAGTGTTTTCTTATTGGGCTCAGTGCGGCATACATTTTACTTCAGCAGTGATTTACCTTGAAATCCATTGAGCCAAATGATTGGATGCCAGCACATCCAAGTTGTGAATAATACCTGTGATGGATGGTATTTGATAGATTGGGAGGCCACATAAATAAATAATTAAGGTCTTGATGTGTTCAGGAGTTAAACAGGAAAGTGTTCAGGAGGATGGCTCCCTTTTCTGTATATTAAAGGTGTGAGCCATCTCTGGAGCTATTTTTTTTTGTCATCAATCCACTTCATACATGAAAGCCTCTATGATATGTTGAGGAATTCTGAAATGTGAAAGAAAACCATTTGGACAGTGTGAGAACTGCAAGTTTAACTTACATTGGTTCTTTGTAAACATACACAAGAGACTAAACTGTCCGTTTCAGAGGATTTGCATCCATACTAAAGTTGTCATTTACAAGAACTCTGAGTCCCAGTAGAATCAACAATTGTCTCATGGCTCCCTGTACTTTCCTGTGCTCCCTTTCAAATCCACATTTCTTCCACACCACTTCTCCTGCATGACTACTTGATTCTTGAAAAGATTGTGTTCAGATCCACAGATTAGACAAAGTCAGTGTGTATTTATGAAAGGGAAATTGAGTTTGATAAACTTCCTGAATGTTTTTGAGGATGTAATTATAAAATAGATAATGGGGAACAATGGTTGTGGTCTTTTTGGATAGGATCCTGGCCCCTTCCTCCTGTGGCCTTCTCTATATTGAAGAGACTGGACGCAGACTCTAGATCGCTTCTCTGAGCACCTTTGCTTTGTCTGTATCAGTGATAGGGATCTCCCAGTGGCCAACCATTTCAATATTAAGCCCCACTCACATGTCTGACCATGGTTTCATCTACTAACCCACCAAGATAGTACATAAATTGGAGGAATAACACTTGATTTTCCATCTGAGCATTTGCCAACCAGATGGCATTGACTGCTCTGATTTCTGCTAGCCTACTCTTTTCTCCCTCCCTTCCCCTTTGTCTTCTTTAGTCCAGCTCTGCACCCCCTTCCCTCTCCATTCACAAAACCATCCCTCCTCCCCCTGCTTGCTGGTGTGGCTTTTCTCCCTTTGGGGTCATGCTCCTCCCCCACTCCCACCCCCCCTCATTGTGTTCGGGTACCTGCTGACATTTTTCCATACCTTGATGAAGGGCTCAAGCCTGAAACATTGGTTCTGTATCTTTATCTTTGCAATATAAAGTGCACTTTTTGACCTCCTGAGTTTCTCCAAATTGGTGTTTATACTTCAACCACGGTGTCTGCAGACTTTTGTGTTTTCCTTCCCTCCTGATACTTTTATATTTTCTGTTATTTATATTTTTAAAACCAGTGTTTTGGAAGGAATGAATCACATTGGTTAGTTTTAAGGTGGTATTTTCAGTGAATACAGGATTGTTCAGAACATGAGTATTTCCACTGAAGAAGAAAGTGAGATCTCAGTGGCAGAAATAAAAATGATCTTGAATCAATTATATATGTTCTTTCTCCCTAGGAGTTTACTTTGACTCTTGTGTTCGTCATATCAAGTTTGTTGACTTCTGTGGCAAGTACCGCCTGCCACTCATGCACTACCTGTGTTCTCCACAATGCTACTCGCCCTGTAGCTCAAGTTCTCAGAGCGACTGTGATTCTGATGACGAATTCAACGTTCCTCAGCACCGGATGCAGAAAGTCCTCCTTGGTTAAATGCTCATTTATGGATATTGTGAAGATTTGGATTACTGTCAGTAATCCAAGATAACATGAACCCATTTAATGTAATGTGTCAAACATTCAAACCTTTACATCAGGTTTGAGATCTATTGGATCGTATAGTGTTCATAATCTTTCAGGTATTATCACAGACTTAAATATTTGTAATAAAGGACTATATTTTTATTGCCAGCAATTTTAAAATGTTCTGCTGTTTATTAGATATGCAAATAACTATTTTAAACAACAATAGTCAAAAATATTATAGGTAGCACAGCTTTAAAGTGCTTTAAAAACAGTGTAATCTTCCATTTGAAATGCTGTTTTACATGCAGTGAAACCAGTTTTCTTTTTAAGGAGATCCGATTTGTACAGACATTTGACAGACTGGATTAAATAGTGGAGTAATTTTCTTTGCTGGGATTTATTGCTTCATTGGGCAGCCTATGGTTGAATAGAGATCCTTGATTATTTGGAATCAAGGGCCCCCACCCTTGCACATTTTTACCGTGTATTCTATTTCTTGAAGTGATAGAGCCCATTTTAGTCTATCAAGTCTATGAAACTGGATCACCAGGAGCTAACTCAAATGATCACAGGAGAGTCCACAGTAAATTTAACGCACACAGCAGCAAAGGGTAGGATTAAACTCTGGTTGCTGGGGCCGTGAGTCAGCAGGCTCTATTCATTGTATCGCGATCCAAAACAAGGTAGAGGAGCGTGAGGATATTGTGATTCTGTAAAGGGTTATAGATAGTCCAGATGAATGGATGAAAACCTGACAAATGGAGTTTAATGTGGAGAATTGAGATCAAGCACTTCAGGAATGGAGTGTTGCCCTTTGACTTAGAAGAGGGGGGAAAGAAGTAGTGATAGGGGATTCACTGGTTAGGGGATTTTGGGGATGAGATGGTAGTGGAGTCGGCCTGTCTGACTGAAGCCCTGTGACTAGTGGTGTACCTTGGGGATCATTGCTGGGTCCATTGTTGTTTTAACTATCTGGATAATAATGTGGTCAATTGGATCAGCAAATTTCCAGATGACACTAAGACTGGGGGTGTAATGAACAGAGTTGAAGGCTTTCGAAGCTTGCAGCAGGATCTGAACCAGCAGGAAAAATAGGCTTTTAAATGGCAGATGAATTTATGGTGGACAAGTGTGAGGTGTGTCACTTTGGGAGGCAAAACCAAGGTAGGACTGCATGGTAAATGGCAGGAAATTGTGCAGTGCCACCGAACAAGAGGATCAGGGAATATAGATGAACAATTCCTTGAAAGTGGCATTACAGGTACATAGGTCATTAAAAGGGATTTTTTTCACACATTTGACCTTTATAAATCAAAGTATTGTGCCCAGGAGTTGGGATGTCATATTGAAATTGTATAAGATATTGGTGAGGACCCATTTGTGTGCAGTTTTGGAGACCTACCTACTGGAAAAATAGCAATAAAATGAAGAGTGTAGAAAACATTTCAGAGGATGTTGCTGGGACCTGAAGAACTGAGTTATAGGGAAAGGTTGAATAGGTTAGGACTATCTCTTCAGCATCAGAGAATTTTGGGAGATTTTATAGAGGTATACAGAATTATGGGAATAGCCAGGGTAAATGCAAACAGCTTTTTTTCCATTGAGGTTGGGTGAGGCAAGCATTAGAGGGTTAAAGGTGAAATGTTTAAGGGGATCATTAGGTGGAACTTCTTTGCTCAGAGTGGTGAGAGTGTGCAATGAGCTGCCAGGGAAGGTGGTGAATGGGGTTCGATTTTGACAATTAAGAGAGGATTGGATGGTTACATGGAAGGGAAGGATATGGAGGGGTCTGGGTGCAGATCAATGGAACTAGGCAGAATAAATAGTTTGGTGCGGTCTCGATGGGACGAAATGCGTCTTTCTGTGCTGCATTGTTTTATGGTTCAAGGAAGAAGGATCAAAAAGGGATTATAGTCTAAATGAAGAGAGACTGCAAATGTGTGAAGCTAAGAGGAACCTAACTGTTCTTGTGCGTGAATTACAAAAAGTTAGCAGGCTGACACAAAAGGTAGTTAAGAAGGCAAGTGACTTGGAGTTTAAGAATGGGGTGTTTTTTGTCCTGTACCATGTGATGTTGCTGCCATACCCAGAATACTGTGCACAGTTTTGGTCCCCTTATCCTTGTATTAAAAAAGGATATAGTAGCATTGGAAGAAGTCCAAAGGAGATGTAAAAGACATGGTCCATGATGGTTGTCCTATTAAGAGAGGCTCGACTGTTTGTATCTGTAATATTTTGGGTTTAAAGAATGAGGGGTGACCTTATTCCACATAAAATTCTAAGGCAGCTTGTTAAGGTAGATGTTGGGATATTTTCACTGGTTGGGATAGTCGTGCACAAAGGGATACAGATGAAAGAAATGGCGTTGATTGTTTAAAACTTAGAAACATTGAAACGACTTCTCTCATGATGATGAATTTCTGGAATTCTCTGCCTGAGAGGGTGGTGAAGGTTGGATCTCTAGATAGACTTGAGGTGAAGATGGATATAGATTGAGGAATTCAGGGTTACGTGGAACTGGCTCAGGATAACAGTTGAGGCGAGCATAGATCATCCATTATCATATTAACTGGTGGGGCAGACTTGAGGGGCCCATTGGTCTATTTTCTTGTAGGCTGCCCTGTGTAATCTTACTAATCCACAGAATAAAGCTCATTAAAAAAAAAACAACTGGTTCGAATCTAGATGATAATGTAAGAAGGGGGGAAAATGCCCGCAATGAAAACCTTAAGCTAAACGAAATGGTTATAAGCCATTCAGGAGGTATTAGGCATTTGTCAGTGTTCTGTTATGGAAAGCAGGAATGTTTCCCAGGTTCATAAAATACATTGATTTTGATACATCTGACAATCCCTGAATACATCTATTGATGCATGGCTGGCTGATGGGGAAGAGACAGGCATCCCATTCTACGTTGGTAGAAGAATGTCCCCTGCTGTGAATTCAAATATCTTGTCGAATTTATTGTATGTTATAATTTCAGTTGGAGCATTGGGAGCTTTTGTCTTTCATTTTATCTTTTATTAAAAAGAATCGAGTTCTGTCCCCAATTTGACATAGAACTGGGATTTCATTATTTTCATGCTGGAGTTATGCTATTGAAAGAATAAATAGAACCTTGTTATAGAACATAGAACATCAACAAAGTTTGTAAATGGGATAAGAAGCAAATTGATTCTAATGTAAGTAACACAATACTAATTCAAACTATTTATTAAAGGCAAAATTTGAGAGGGTGAAAAATTTAGCAGATGCACAGCGTCGGCAAATTTTTAAAGGAATTCAGAGGCTTCTGTGCAACCAACTAATTCGCTTATTCTGTTTATTTCAAAATAACATGTCACTAACTACATGAACATTGAAAATGTAAATGAGTTGAAAATGGAGCTCAAGAGTTTTTTTAAAGCTCTGAATCTGCAAAATAATAAGACCATTCAATTATCGTGCAGGAATATGTTTGACTGTGAACACCATGCATTTGGAAGAAAAGCTAATAGTTTTGGTTGTCCTTTGAGAATCCGAATTAAAAATCATGAATGATACTTTTAAAATCCATAGTGGAGTAATTCTGTGATCTTTTTGCTCTCAGGTGCTTGCTCAGGAACTGCAGGTTAGAAATGGGGCTGCAAAACTGTCATTTTATCTCACTGTTTGCTACCATATACAGTAAAATCCCTCTTATCAAGCAACCAGCAACAAAATTGCAAAAAATAAGTAGGTTTAAAATACGAAAGTTTAAAATTTGTGGCCACCCCCCACAAAAAGCGGTCAGTTCACCAATCCACGAAACACGCAATATCAAGCAACTGTCCCCAATTTGACATAGAACTGGGATTTCATTATTTTCATGATGGAGTTATGCTATTGAAAGAATAAATGGAACCTTGTTATAGAACATAGAACATCAACAAAGTTTGTAAATGGGATACATTTACGGTGTATGTCCTTTCTTGGTTTGACCTTCCAAAAATGCAACACCTCACACTTGTCTGCATTGAATTCCATCTACCATTTTTCAGCCCATTTTTCCAGCTGGTCCAGATCCCTCTGCAAGTATAAAGGGTTATAAAGAAAATCTTTGGCACATTGGCCTTCATAAATCAAAGAAATGGGTGCAGGAATTGGGATGTTACGATGCTGCTTTATAAAGACACTGGTTGAGGCCAAATTTGGTTAACAAACCATTAGTCTCTCCACCTCTCATACCCCTTATCACCTCTGGGTTCCTCCCCAGTTTCTTTTTCCCTTATATACTCTTTAGTCTTAAGAAAGGGTTACGACCCGAAACATTGAGTGATAATTTCCAATATAATGTCTGACCTGCTAAATTCCTCAAGCAATTCTTTGCTCAATATTACATCATTTGCAGTTTTTGTTTCCCATGGCTTGTGTGAAGATGCTTCCAAGAGGCAGTCTGGGACATTTTAATGGACCAAAAGCTGCATTTGTTTCCTATATAGGATAGTCCTAGTCTGCATGGTTCAACGACTGAGTGAAATTTTTATTTTAGACGTACAGCATAGCAAAAGGCCCTTTCATCCCGCAAACCTGTAATCCCCGAAATACACCATTTATCCCCTAAATACACCATTATGAGAAAACTTGGTTAGTACTTATAAATCTTTCAATCTATTCCTGAAAATTAACTGCATGGATCTCATAATATTTAGATATGGAATGAAGAGAAGATGAAAATAAAAAATCTTTAGATACTGGAAATCTGAAACAAAAGCAGAAAATTTTTGAAACCCTCAGCAGATCAGAGAACATCTGTGAGAAAGGATACAGAGTTTGAATTTCAGGGGTCAATATATCTGATGACATCTTTTTGACCCAAATAATAAATTTTAGATATTTTCATAAATGCTGGCTAATCTCCTGAGTATTTTCAATAATTGAAAGAGTGCAGTGAATATTTACAAGGAGGTTGCCAGGAACTGATGAGTGGAATACTCCCCGAAGAGTTGGAGAATGAGGGGAGATTTGAATCACGAATATAAATTAATAAGGGTGAGAGAGAGTAAATGCAAAATGGCCTTTTTCTCTGGTTGAGACAAGAACCATTGAAATATTTAGGGGGAACATTTGGGAGAACTTCACTCAGAGGGTGGTGAGAGTATGGAACAAGCTGCCAGTGGAGATGGTAAATGTGGGTTCAATTTAGATAAGATTGGATCATTGCATGGATGGGGGGAGGGTGGTATATGGAAGGCTATAGTCCTGGGTTCAGGTCAATGGGGCAAGGTAAGATAAAGGGTTCAGCATGGACTAGAAGTATTGAAGGGCCTGTTTCATTTCTGTTGTGTTTTATGGTTCCATGGTAATATTTTCTGTTTTTGTTTCTGAAGTAAAAGACATGAGAATGTTTGGAAAAAGCATAATTCTGGCAAAGATGAAATCAAGAATGTTGTTGGTGGATTGCAGGGATCCAAAATGATTTAATTTCAAGTTTATTGTCATCTGATTGTATAAGTACATTCCGACGAAGCATCGTTCTTCGGACTTCGGTGAAAAACATGGAAAAGCATAAGCAGATATAAAATGCACACAGACAAATCATACATATGCAGGATAAGTATTATATCTACAAAAATAAAGAAGTAAACATTGTGTACAAATGAGAGCCTTGGATGGTCAGTGTGAGCAGTTCCTTTGGTCGTTCAGCATTCTCAGCACCTGTGGGAAGAAGCTGTTCCTCATCTTGGATGCTCCTGTATCTCTTCCCCTACAGAGCAGCTGAAAGATGCTGTGTACAGCTCCTTGATGATTTTGCGCCCCCTCTTCATACAACAATCATGTCGATGCGGGGTGGGGGGGAGGGAGTGGAGACTCCAGTGATCCTCTCTGCCACTCTTATGGTCCTGTGGATTGACCACTGATCCATTTCTCTGCAGCAACTATACTGCACTGTGATGAAACCAGCCAGGAAGCTCTCGATATGGTTCCTATAGAAGGTTGGTTGACATAATGATGGCTGGTAGCCTTGCCTACATCAATCCTCTCAGGATGTGCAGTCGCTGTTGCATCTTCCTGACAAGTGAGGAGATGTTGAGTGTCCATGATATGTTGCTAGTTAAGTGAACTCCAAAGAACTTGGTAGTCTGCACTCTCTCCACTGCAGAGTTGTTGATGTGTAGTGGAGGGTGGTAATTCCTGGACACCCTGAGGTATACAATCATCTCCTTTCTCTTGTCCACATTGAGACTCAAGTTGGTATTCTTGACCCATTTCATGAGATTTTCCACCTCTTCTCTGTAGTGCAACTCATCGTTGATGCTGATGAGACCATCTACTGATTGTCCATCTGCAAACTTGATGACTCTGTTGGAGTTGGATCTGGTGATGCAGTCGTGGGTCAGTAGTGTGAACAGGAGAGGGCTGAGCACACCACCCTGAGGTGCGCCAGATGGTGCTCAATATTCTGCTATCGACCTGGACAAACTGGTCTTTCTGTTAGGAAATCCAGGGTCTAATTATAGAGAGGGGTGTTGAGTCCCAGCGAGGATACCAGCCTCTGGGGAATGATTATACTAGATGGCAAGCTGAAGTCAATAAACAGCAGCCTGGTGTGTGAGGCATTGTTTTCCAGGTGAGCTAGGATGCAGTGAAGGGACAAGGCTATAGCATTGTCTGTGGAATGGTTTCTTCTAGAGGTGAATTGAAATGGATCCAGCATTTCTTGGAGGTGTGCTTTGATATGTTCCATCACCAGACGCTCAAAGCCTTTCATAATGGTAGAGGTCAGTGCCTCAGGACGGTAATCATTAATGCCTGTTATTGTCATCCTCTTAGGTACTGGGATGATGGTGGCTGTCTTGAACCCTGCAAGAATAATGGACTCCTACAGTGAGGTGTTGAAGATGTCTGTGAAGATCTCTGTCAATTGGTCTGAGCAGTCCTTCAGTACCCGACCTGGTATGTTGTCTCATCCCGCTGCCTTTAGTGGGTTCACTTTGGATAAGATTTTCCTCTCCTTAGCCATGGCGATGCAGGGGGCTAGTTCATCAGGGGGACATGGAGCTTTCTTTGGCATCTTCCTGTTCTTCTCATCAAACTGTGCAGAGAATATGTTCAGTCTGTCCAGAAGGGAGGTGTCTTTGTCCTTAATTCGCAAGGTTGCCTGTGGTCCATTATAGTCTTGATCCCTCACACAGCTGTCTGTGGACCCACACTTTACCTTCATTTAAATTATCTTGGGAAGATCTTGGAGATAGAAAAGTTTTCTCAGAGTCTCACCTGTTCTATGATTGTTGGAAGTTTTGTGCAAAAGAAGCATTCTTTGAATTTGTAATGGCAGAGCAGGAGAAGTCCAAAACGGTTCTTGGAGAAAATGTATCCTTAGTAAGTGATGGAAAATTGTTCCAACATTAGTTGTTCTTTGGACTGCCTTGTAAAGAATATGTTTATATCACAATGCAATGTATTACAGTAAAATAAATGCTAAAGTTTACATTCCCCAAACATAATCTTAAAACAAAAATGGAGATAATCAAGAAAGTCTGTAGACGCTGAGATTGTAGTTTCATACACAGAAGTGCTGAAGAAACTCACTCAGTAGGTCATGTATCGTCCATAGGAAGCAAAGATATATAATCAACGTTTCAGGCTCTGCATCAAGGTGTGAGCAAAAAGCAGGTGGCACCTGGGAGGAAGGAAGATGGGGCAGGGGGAGGAGCAAAGCCCAATAGGCAAGAGGTCGTATGGGTGGAAGGATGGAAGAGAAAAAAGGAGAGAAGTGATAGCGGGAGGAGGGAGCTCTCTGAATGGAAAGGGAAGGGATGGAGAGCTGGAGGAAAGGCCTTGGGAAAGAGAGAGAGAGACAGGGGAGGGATCCAGCAGAAATTGATGTTAGGAATATTAGGTGGTGTTGCTCCAATTTGCGGGTGGGAGTGCCTGAGGCTATGGACGTGCATGTGAATGTGGGAATTGGTCAAGGAATTGAAATAAGTGGCCACTGGGAGTTGTGTGCTATTGCAGTGGACAGAGTGAAGGTGATCAACAAAATGACCAGACTACATCCAGTATCTCTGATAGAGGAAGACACAACGGGATCACCAGATGAAGTAGATAACCCTTGCAGAGTCGCGAAGTGTGGCTTCACTTGGAACAAGTGTTTGACGTTCCGAGTGGTGGTGAAGGTGTGGGTGCAAGTGTAGCATTTCCTGCGATCACAGGTACCAATGGGCCGATTTGAGGGAAGGAAAGAGTGGATGAGGGAGGAAGTAGTCCCTGAGGAAAGAGGAGAGGGGAAGATATGCCTTGTAGTGGGATCATGTTGCAGGTGGTGGAAATTGCAGAGAATGATACATGGATATGGAGGCTGGTGGGATGGTAGGTGAGGATAAGGGGAATCCTGTCCTTATTACCTCTTGGGCAGAGGGGGCCAAGACAGATGTGTGGAAAATAGAAGAGGTGTAGGTTAGGGCTGAGTTGATGGCAGTAGAGGGGAAGCCATATTTTTTGAAGAAGATATCTCGGATGTTCTGGGATGGAAGACCTCATCCTGGGAGTGGAGGAGAATTGAGGAGCTTTGCCTGTGTAGGCTTGTAGTATGGGTTGCTCCACATAGCCAATAAAAAGGCAGGCATAACTGGGACCCACATTGGTACCCATGGCTACCCCTTTGACTTGAAGAAAGTGGGATGAGTGAAAGGAGAAGTTATTTAGAGCAAGAACAAGTCCTGCCAGGTGAAGGAGGGTGGTGGTGAAGGGGGCTTGGTTGGGTCTGTTGCTGAGAAAGAAATGATGGGCTTTGAACCACATTTTTGAAGACTCACTGAAACATGCTTTGTATACATGTTGAATTTATGGAGCTTGAGAAAAGTCCATATTTTTTCCTTGTATAAACCACCATGTCTTTATTACAAGGTTTACATTGCAAACAAGATCCAGGGAGAAGAATTTCAAAGCCATGCATCTCAAAAAGCATCACAACCACAAAATGGAAAGACTAAGGTAAGTATTTGAGTCGATCTGGAATTTGGAACCTTCTCACTCATAATCAACTGCTACCAAGAAGAAGTTTGGGACATGTTTATGCACCAAATAATGCAACTGTTTTCATTGTTGATTGAATGCATGGCTCAGCTACTGAGTCAGTACATTTACAGAGTGTTGTGAGAGAACTTGGTCAGTATTTCTATATCTTCAATCATTCACAACGGTTTTGAAACTAAGGCGGACTTGGTGCAAATGGCTGATCATTCATTGATGAATTCACAAGTTCAAGTTCAAAGTTCAGATTTATTGTCAGAGGACATACGTGATATCACTTACCACCATGAGATTCTTTTTAACAGTAATTATTCATTTAGGTCCTCACCCATTTCAGGGCAATTGTATTATTACCTCAGATTTCTTTCCCTTTTTTCCTTCCCTATTTTTTCTCTCTGGGAGGGAGTACATGCCCAGTGTGATTTCTCGGTTCTGTCCTTCTGCAGTCATTCACTGCAGATTGGGAGTAACCCCACAGAAAGCAATCCAAATGCGGGAAGCTGGAGGGGTTTAGCACAGACTGTCTGGAGTGGAATCACCTTCAATACAGCAAACAGGAGAGAGATGGAAAACTTGGCTGAACAATATACTAACAATGACCTTGCATTCAGTGTCACCAAAACCAAGATCTTTACCTCCTGAGGACTCAGGAGGGGAAAACCTGAGATATATGATCCAGTGATCATTAGGGGATCAGAGGTGGAGGAGATGAACAAATTCCTGGGAGTCACTATTTTGGAGGACCTTTCCTGGATCAAATACATGAATGTCATTGTGACAAAAGTACACCAGTGCCTCTTCTTTCTCAGGAGTTTGCAGAGGTTTGGTTAAAAACTTCTACAGATGTGTTGTGGAGTTTGCAGAGGTTTGGTTGAAAACTTCTACAGATGTGTTGTGGAAAGCTGCATCAAAGCCTGGTATTGAGGTACCAATATATCCTAGCAGAAAGCTCTGCAAAAGGTAATGAACACAGCCCATTACATCAGAGCCAGAACTCTCTTCACCATGGAGAAAATCTACATGGAACATTGCCATCAGGGAGCAGCAATCAGGAAAGAGGTGTAGGTAGCACAAGACTCATACCACCAGGTTCAGGAACAGCTGCTACCCTCCACCATCAGACTCCTCAACAACAAACTCTATCAGAGACTCATTTAAGGACTCTCACTTTGCACATTATTTATTGGTCTACAGGAAAAAGAATTTTAGGGTTGTATTTGATGTCATGTATGTACTCTGACAATAAATTTGAACATTGAACTTTGACTACACTTATTATCAGTTATAATTAATAGACCTTTACCTCCTATGGATCCTCCAGCATTTCTCCCGTGTTTTTAAAATCGACTCGGGTCACAGGGAGAATTTACAAACTCCTTACAGAAAGTGCTGGATCTGAGCCCAGGTTGGTCTGTAATAGTATTGTGCTACACTAACCGAGCTGCATTTGTGAACCATATGGATTTTTAACAACCATCTGGTAGTTTCAGAATTATGATTATTGGGACTACTGTTTCGACCTCCCCGTTTCTGAATTAATGAACTCCTCGCTCTGAATTAATGTGCTGGATTATTGACTGCTGGTGATAGGTACTTAATCATTACACAAAGCAAGCTCAACTGAATAAACCCAAATTTGTGAGCACAAAAGAGTAAACTACTCTTTACAGAATAATCTGTCCACGTTGTATCTTCAGCCACTATTTGGAAATATTTTAGTTTTATTAAATAGATCTTCCAATCTAATGCAATAGTTTTGGAATAGAATGTTCCATTAAAGAGGCAGATGATACCATGGGATTCAGTTAGGACAGACACTGGAAGTAGTCTGGAAGTGTCAAAGTCATGCTCAGAATCTCAATCAGAGAGACTGATGCTTTCAGAGTGGATGGATTTGGGTTTTTCTGTAGAAGGATGAAAATTGGGCAGTTGAATGTTCTAAAGTGAAGAACCAGAGACACTGACATTCCCTCCATGGGTCTGAGAAGATCAGCAGGGTCCTTGTCTCTGCTGACAAAAGCCAAAACATGTTAAATTCACAAATCAGTAAACACAATGTTGGGAATTTAGGTTTCCAGGGTAACTCCACCCCTACCCTACTCCAGTCAAATTTCAATCAATAAACAGGATCAGTGGAATCATTAGTTTATAATGATATATACAATTTTAGAGTAAAACTAATGACTGAAGTTTTTCCTCAAGCACAAAGTGAAATGTTCATCCTACTCTTATTCATGCATCTAATTTAATATGGATACAACCACTTAACTGGTCAAGATTAACATATTCCTTGATGTCTTCCTTAGTAGTGAGCAACTGTGCTTTTCAACCTTTTTACACAATGGATTGTGTTTCAGGAAAAGAAGCTTACACAGGAATGTGAAATTCTTCGTACAGATCACATGCTGACAGGAAATTCATTGTGCAGCTGGGAAGATGATGAAGACAAAGATGAAGGGAATGCAGCTGGACATTCCGACAGACAGTAACAACAAATATCATTGCTTTGTAATGTTGAAGTAGGAAGTCCAATGAAATTGGAAGAGGCAGTCAAAAATTACAAAAGATTAAAGGAATGAAAGTTTATTCTGTCATATGCATTAAGTATTTTTAGTAGCAGTTCTACATTATAATCCATCACTGAAATTTAGTTCCACTACCTTCAATGAAGCCATAATTCAGAAATATTATACTTCAAAGAGTCATCAACTGCATCTGAACATTTACCACAAGTGAATGAGAACATATGTCTACCTCTTACCATATAGGCAGAAAATGGCACATGATAAGCGCAAATGTAAATTAATGATGTCTTGAGGACCAATTTTCCTACATTGAAAACCCACCATCTGTACAATGTGAAGGGAGGGAAGTTAGGGGAAACATCAAGGGTAGGTTTTTTACACAGAGAATTGTGGGTGCCTGGAATCCTTGCCAGGGATGGTGATGGAAGCTGAAAGATTGGGGGCATTTAAAAGACTCTTGGACAGACACATGGATGAAAGAAAAATAGAGAGTTGGGGGTAGGGAGGGTTTAGTACCTTATTTTAGGAAGGGATATATGGGTTGGCACAACATCGCGGGCTGAAAGGCCTGTACTGTGCTGTATTGTTCTATGTTCTATTGCTCCCACCAAGGAACAATACAGCAGTAATTCTGACGCAGGAACGTGATGATTCTATACATTTCAAAATATACTGATTCATATAAAAAATCAATGCCTGCAAGTCAATGTTTCATTACAGGCCATGCCATTTCTATTACTTCCTCTGAAATATGAGTTTTGGACACACTAGAAGAGGTTTTTCACTCCGTTGATGGTTTCCCTGGAGTAACTGATATTTGTCTCAGGACGAATCCCTGAGCTCACAGGGAATTACTGGAGAAACCCAGTGGACCAAGCAGCATTCATGGGTGGAAATGGTCAATCAATGTTCTGAGTCAGGACTCTATCCATAAAAGTCTCGATAAAGGGTCATTGGCTGATCATTTTTACTTATGGATGCTGTCTGAGCCACTGAGTTCATCCACCAGCAGCTCATTGTTGACTCAAGATCAGGCACCTGTTGTGTTTTTCTGTGTTACGTGGCTAACTGGATGCTTCTTGACAACTACTCTCTTCCTTGAACATTCAGGAAATGATGGATCTTAGAAGAATACCAGGAATGGACTCATTTTCATTTGCAGCATCATGAGAACAGCATGTGATTTAGCAATGTTCCAACCATATGCAGGATCTGCTGGGGAGAGCTTTGCTCATCACCAAGCAACCAAAATCTCAGTGTTTGTTTGAAAGCTTGGTGATGCAGTATTCAGCCAATCAACTATGACATTGCCTAAAAGGATGGGAATAAAAGCTTTTCTGCTGTTTAAAATGTTCTGAAATAGTGAGTTAAATTAAAGGAACACTCTGAGGCAAAATTATGAGGCCTACCCTTTAGAATGCTGAGGATAGATAGAAATCCCTAACCCTAACCCTGGCATATCCTGGATTTATGCTTGATTTGAAGTAAAAGGTTACAAAAGAGAACTTGTTTGGTTATTATCATAACATTAAAACTTTACCCCCTCCATAAATCTTCGTCCGCGAAGCCAAGCCAAAGAAGAAAACTTAATTAACTAATACTAAAAAAAATACTACTAATGTGCCTGGAGAAATTTGGGGGCAGTCCTGGCCTGATATCAGAGATTTATTTGGATAGTTCTACCTCAAGGATGGTGTTAAGTGGTAGAGCTTGTTAATTTATAAGGTGACCTTCAGGCTTACATAGCAAAGAAGGGTCATGCATGTGATCAGTAATAAAATCTAACGTTGAAACATTAGGCAAACAGGTTGCTTTTCTCTGCAAATAAATCAATTATTTGCAAAATTGGGTAGATTGGGACATGTGGAGCTGGTATCATGAAGATCCAATTTCATGGACGTTGCACAAATAGATTTAATTTAGTTTAGACATACAGCACTGTTACAAGACATTTTGGCCCATGAGTCCATGCTGCCCAATTTACACCCAGTTAACCTGCACCCTGGTACGATTCGAATGGTGGGAGGAAACCGGAGTCCCCGGGGAAAACCCAAGCAGACATGGTGAGAAAGTACAAACTCCTTTCAGACAATGAGGGATTTGCACCCCGGTCCTGAATGCTTGGTGTTGCTGCGTGGGTCTAACTGCTGCGCCAAACATGCCACCCAAAACTCCTTTCAAACAACACTGGATTCAACCCCGGTCAATGGCGCTGTAACTGCTACACTAACTGTGCCACCCTTGGAGGATGGTGAAGCTTTGAATAATATTTAAAAAGAGAAAGGTTAACATCAACTACAATTAGAGACTTCCATTGTGCTAATCTCACTGTCGAAAATGATAGAGAAGTTGGACACAAAAGTTTTCATCCAGATCCTTTACAACTTCAAAACTGGCCAGGAAGGCAATCCCACAATGGTTTGCAGTTGAAGTGAACGATTGAGTCATTTTGAGTGAACTGGTGATGTCTTTGTAAGTTTGGGAATGCCTTCTATAATTAATCATGCTTTAAATCATGGAGAGATGAAACAACTCTGCTCTGTGATTCAGGTAAACTGGGTGTGGCATTAAAAGGGTTTAATTCCTTGCTCTTACCTGTTTGATGTTCTAGAAAAATGTAATAATGTTATCCTATCTCTTATTTTATATCATAGTCTGACAGGCTATACTTAAATAACCAAAGATGGGCGTTAGAGAGACGAAGATTACTCATCCTGTTTTTAATGTGGGGAATTCTGGGATGCATGACAGTTTTGAATGTTATGAACAAATGCTAAATCATTCAACTTTAATCAATTGAACTCTTTTCAATCCTCAACAGCTCTTTCTTCTTCATTAAGTATTTAACCACCTGGCCCAATGGAGTTTTTTCTCTCAAGTGGAAAACTCAACAGATTTAATGGTCAGTTTTAAAATTCCTTTAAAATTACCTAATGCAAATGTAGATATTAGGAAGCTTAACATATTCATGTAAAATTTCTTTATATTTTAACAGAGGAATCAGCCTATTTAAATTATTAACACCGTTGTTCAAATAGGGGAGAGAGGAACATTTCTCTGTTTTTGCCATTTACTGGTAGCCATCCTGAACTAAGGAGGAGTGAGGGTGTATCCAAGAATCACAGCAGTCTGTGTGGAGAGGGTGCAGTAAAAACCCTGGTATCCAGAATTCAAGCAACCAGCAGCCTCAGGCAACTGGCAAAAACATTGAGGCAAATAAATGTTTTAAAAATGAAAATAAATAAGAATAAAATAATAAGTAAAAAATACACGTTTAAAATTCTAAAGGTAGATGTTTTTTGAAGTAACACATAAACCTTTGGTGATGATGGGAGCAAATATTCCCCCAGAGGAGGGCCTTGGTCGTGCTTTGTTCATAGCAGCTGTTTAAATAAAGTTGTGTCAAACAGCAATGCCGTTGCCCAGGATGAAGAACTGGTTGATGCCACTCGCCGTTGGGGTGACTCTCTTAAAGTGTCTCCTTATCCCTGATTAGTAAGAGTTGCCCCAGTCAGAGGCTTTATATGTTATCTTGGAGGAGGAAGGGGTTAATTATCTATCATGTTATTGTTCATCTTTTGGGCGGCTCCAAGGAGGGGGAGGAACCTACAGATGCAGTGACGGTTAAATGTTTTTTAAAGATTGTGACTGAAAATAAAGTAAAATGCTTTAAGGTTTATATATTCATACAAGTGAAGTTTGTTCAGTTTAAGTACAGTGTAGTATTTTTGTCTTTTAAACTGTTGATTCTTAATTCAGCTATATCAGCTAGGCTTTGTAAATGTAAGCTTCAAGCAACCAGAAAGTACACTTATTCAGCATCTACCAATCCCCGGATACCAGGGGATTTTCTTGTACTTCCATAAAATTCTGATGTAGGGACAATGGTGGATTAACCATTAGGCTAAGTTGGATTAAGCCTAGGGGCCCAGAAGGGAGGGGAGCCCGGAAGAAGTGGGGACCTCGGGCTCCCAGCAGGAGCTGGGACCTCGGGCTCCCAGCAGGAGCAGGGACCTAGGGCTCCCGGAAAGAGGGTTCGGAGACCCCTAATATAAATTATTTAATGTAACAACATCACTTTATTCAATTCAGGGTAGGGCAGGGGGACAAGGTCAGGGGGAGCCTAACTAAAGCTTGGCCTAGTGACCCGGGTGGTAGTTAATCTGCCGCCACTGGGTTGAGTGGTCCAGGATTTTGACTCGGTAAAAATTATCAGAGTATTGATATATTTCAAGATAAGTTGTGTTGGAGGAACTTGCAGATAGTAAGTTCCCGTTTACCTACTGCCTTTATTCTTCTTTGTAATAAAGGTTGCAGGTTTGAGACATGTTGCCAAAGAAGCCCTGTCAGGTTAATGTAGTTCAACTGGCACATGCAGGCTTGTGCACTGGACAAAGAAACACTGATTGATTGGATGGAGTCTCATTCAAGTCGGCTGTTTTCTCCAGGATGATATCAAGCTCCATGAATGTTGAAACCTCGTGGAAAGAGTAAAGCATTGGTGAGATGTGAGGAGGGTTGTTTGCCACAGAATGCAGAACACCCAAGCTCTGATTTGCATTTGCACTTGCAGGTCAATACATACGTGCAGTTATGTGTTTGATACCACTTTCCCACAGTCTTTTATAAATTTATAAAGGTTTATCTAGGTCAGCACAACAACAGGGAATGAAGGGCTCATACTGTGCTGTACATAAAGCTTAATTATGTTATAATTAGGTATGATTAATTTTTGTTTAAATACAAGATCATAATTAGCAGATGTGTCACTCAGATGTCACCAGTGGAGAATAAGTGCCCCTCTCCCCGGGGATGCCTGGTGGTGAGTGTGAAAGGATGAGGATGGGTTAACAGTGGTCCAGTGTGAACAGCTTCTTTAACGGGTCATTGAACGGCCTATTTACAGGTTAGCCAGTGTGAAAAGAGCTATATAGCAGAGTAACAGACCCTTGTAGGTTAATTGGGTGTAAATTGGGTGGCACGGATTCGTAGGCTAAAATAGTGGGAGGAAACCGGAGACCCTGGGGAAAGCCCACGCAGACATGGGGAGAGTGCACTAATGTCTTACAGACAGTATGGAATTTGAACCCCAATCCCGATCACCGGTGCTGTAAAGGTGTTGTGCTAACTGCTACCCCTCCTCTTTAGCTTCTTGTTAATGGTGACTTGGTGATGTTCCCAGTTGGTGACCTCAGTAGTGCTATTAAGTATGAAAGGTTGGTGGATGGACTCTCTCTTGTGATGGACAGACATTTTCTGGCAACTTGTGTGCTGCATGAAATAATTTAAAATATTGACCTTTTTTCTCAGAAGTAAATAATTACCAATTTTCAGCCTAGTTTTAGTTGCAGGACATAATAACAATTAGAAAATTGTTGCTCTTTCAGCCTATAAACATTCAGAGTTCACCCATCTTACTTGCATTCCAAATGACAATAGTTTATTAATTTTACATTTGCAAACATACTTCATTTTCTTCATAATCAGAGCTGTGGTGAAAACAATGGGAGTTCAAGTGAACCAGCTGTTTCCGAGACTCTCATATTAATCTATTAACGTTAACAGAGAAGCACCTTGTTTATTTTCACACCAACACAGCCTAGCCCCCACCATCTTTGGATGTCTGAGTGAATTTCTCCCTAAAAAATGGGCAGGTAGACCAAATTCTCACTTCTCTTCAAACGATGTTCTTCAGTTTAATTTTTAAAAATGAGAACCATGCAGCCAGTGCGGTAGAAATGCGAACCATGCAGCCAGTGTGGTAGAAATGCGAACGATGCAGCCAGTGGGGTAGAAATGAGAAAGATACAGCCAGTGCGGTAGAAATGCGAATGATCCAGCCAGTGCGGTAGAAATGTGAATCATGCAACCAGTGCGGTCGAAAGCCTTTCTGCCCTATGAAATCTGTGCTGCCAAATTGCAACCTATTAACTTCCCAAACCTCTACATTTTTGGAGGGGAGAATGAAACTGGAGCACCCGAGGCCGAGGAAAACACGTGGAGGTCATGGGGAGAACATATAAATTCCTTGCAGACAGCACCGGATTCCAATCCGGGTTGCTTGCATGCAATAGTGTCATGCTGACCACCTTACTAACCATCCTGCCCTTCTTGCAGAGAGTGGTGAAGGTTAGAATTTTCCATGCCAGAAGGTTGTGGGGGGTATATCACTGAAGGAGGTAAATAATATTTTTGAAAGATTAGGGTGACATGGTTGGTGCAGCAGTTCGCACAACGTCTTTACAGGGATTGGGACTGGACCAGGGTTTGAATCCCGCGCCCTCTGTAAGAAGTTGGTATGTTCTCCCTGTGTCTGTGTGGGTTTTTCCCAGGGGCTCCTGTTTCCTCCCACCATTCGAAGTGTATTGGGGTTGTAGGTTAATAGAGTGTAAATTGGGCGGCATGGACTCGTGGGCCGAAATGGCCTGTTCTGTGCTGTATGTCTAAATAAAATTTAATTTAATTTCCAAAATTTAGAATTAAGAATGTATGAACTTAAATAGGAGCAGCAGTTGGCTTTACCTGCTCCAAATAATCACAACTGATCCATTCATGGGCTCAGCTCCACTTTACCCGCCTTTTCCCCATGACCCTGACTTCCCTAACTACCAGAAATCTATCTACATCTTAAATGTGTTTCATGAGGCAATGTACACTAATTCCTTGGTCAGAGAAAGTCACAAATTCACTACCCTCTGAGACAAACAGTTCCTCCACATCTCTGTCATAAATTTGTTCGCCGAATTTTGAAGCAATGTCCCTTAGTTCTCGTCTCACCTACCAGTGTAAACAGCTGTCCTGTCTCTACCTTATTTATTCCTTTCTTAATTTTAGATGTTTCCGTACATTCTAAATTCCAGCAGGTACAGTCCCAGGTGACACAATCTCTCCACCGATGCTAACCCCCTCAGCCCTGAAATCAACCTAGTGAACCTTCTCTGCGCTGCCTTAAAACCAATATATCCTTTCTCAAATAAGGAAACCAGAACTGCACTCCACTCCAAGTGCAGTCTCACCAATACCCTGAACAGTTGCAGCAAAACCTGCTCTTATTCCACTATCAATGAAGCCTAACATCCCATTCACCTCTTGATTACCTGCTCTTTTTAACCAAAAATGAACTTTATTGATAATAAATCATTTGCAAAGGGAAACTGTTCAGTTTTCCCCCACCCTTCCTATCGTGTCCCTAAATTTCCATCACTGTACAATGTTACATTCATTTCTATTTACACCATTGCCATCAATGTGGAAACTTCTCGTACACCCACCTCTGTTGTTTGAGGGGCTTCCCCTTGGTCTTAGCCCCTCAATGCCCGATAAGGGAAGGACTTGTGTTGGCTGCACCAAGCCTCAGTACATACTCCTGCAGCCAAGAATGTGCCTTTCGGCACCATTCCCACAGAACTTTATAGCATGGGAACAGGCCCTTTCTGTCCTTCTAGTCTGCGCCAAACTATTTTTCTGCCTAGTCCCACTGACCTGCACCCAGTTCGTAGCCCTCCATGCCTCTCCCATCCACGTACCTGTTCAAATTCTTCTTAAATGTTAAAATTGAGCCCGCTTCACCTGACAGCTTGTTCCACACTCCCAGCACTCTCTGTGTGAAGAAGTTCCCCCTCCTGTTCCCTCTAAACCTTTTCCTTTTCACCATTTACCCATGTCCTCTGGTTTCTATCTCACCTACCCTCAGTGGAAAAAGACCACCTACATTTACTCTGCCCGTCCCCTTCATAATTTTAAATACCTCAGTCAAACCTCCCCTCATTCTTCTATGCTCCAGGGGATAAAGTCCCAACCTAACCATATAACCATTTACAGCACAGAAACAGGCCAGTTCAGCCCTTCTAGGCCATGCCAAACAATTTCTCCCACCTCCCTGTAACTCAGTACCTCAAGTCTGGGCAACATCCTAGTGAATCTTCTCTGCACTCTTTCAAACTCATTAATATTTTTCCTATAGTTAGGTGACCAAAACTGCACACAATACTCCAAATTTGGCATCACCAATGTCTTATACAACTTTACCATAGATCCCTCTGTTCTTCCACACTCCTCAGAGCCCTACCATTTACGTGTATTGTTTTTAAATTTAGACATAGAGCATAATAACAGGCTACTTCAGCCCACGATTCCATGCCGCCCAATTTACACCCAATTACTCTACACCTCGGTACATTTTGAACGGTGGGAGGAAACTGGAGCCCCCGGGGAAAGCCCTTGACATTGGAGTATGTAAAAACTAATTACATACAGTGCAGGATTCAAAACCCAGCCCTGATTGCTGGTACTATAAAGGCATTGCATGAACTGCTATGCCAACTGTACTGACCTAAAACGCAACACCTCACATGTGTCTGCATCAAATTCCATCTGCCATTTTCAGCCCATTTTTCCAGCTGGTCCAGATCCCTCTGCAAGCTTTGAAAACCTTCACTGTCCACAACACCTCCAATCTTAGTGTCATCTGCAAGCTTACTGATCTAATTTACCACATTACCATCCAGATCACTGACAAACAACAATGGTCCCAGCACCAATCCCTGAGGCACCCCACTCATCACAGGCCTCCAAGTCTGAGAACCAACCATCCATCACTACTCTCTGGCTTCTCCCGTCCCAGCCATTGTCGAATCCAGTTCACCATGAATATTAAGCATCTGAATCTTCCTGACTAACCTCCATGTGAGACCTTGTCCATGGCCTTACTAAAGTCCATGTAGACAAAACCATAGCCTTTCTTTCATCAATTTCCTGCACCGTGTGCTGAAAGTCGAACAGGTTTCAGGCAGACCAATGTGTGTTTTTCACTGAGTTGATGATCTTCCAGCAGTCCGGATGTCTGAATCTTGGTGCGTCCCCGGGAACTGCCCATAAAATAGAGAGTCCTCTGTCAAGCTTCTCCATGACAAGGACGCTTGCAGCCTTCTCCACACATACATGCGGCTTTATGAATCCCAGGGTTGCGAAAGATGGGTCTGGCCCCATTGACAAACAACAATGGTCCCAGCACCAATCCCTGAGGCACTCATCACAGGGCTCCAATCTGAGAAGTGGAAATGTTTTACCAGACAAAACCTTTGACCACAAGGCCATCAGGCTGTAGTCACCACAGAACATCCTGCAGACACTGAGACATGGTGGGGTGGTTCCCAGAGTAGAATGCCTCATCATTAATGCTCAGAAACAAGCACCAGGACTTGGCCTGACTGATGATGAGAGGGGCCCTCCCAGTCTGATCCTTCCTGTACAACCAGAACATCACTCACAACACACATTGTCCCTGAGATGACTGTGATAGAGTGGAGACAGTCACCCACCTCTTTGCTGAATGCAGATTCTTGATCACCTGTTGCACCTGAAAACCAAACTTCAGCAAATTGCTCTATGGGAACTGACATAGAGGGGAATGAAAGCCTAGGATAGATTTTTCCAGCATGTTGTGCTTTGCACTTGAGCCCAGGATCTGCAGGATCTTGTTTAACTCAATAAATTTGGCATAATCATATTAAAAGGCAGGACTGACTTGTGGGACCAGATGTGATTCTTTATTCCTATTTCTTCATGTTTAATATTAGAGAACAGCCTTCTGGTGCACCGGTAACTGAGAATTCTGCATTTCCACACAGAAATCCAAAAGCAGCTGCCACTTCAGTGAAATACTTTCACCATAAATTCCTTAATCTTTTCAGTACTTAGTCGTACAGAAATTGTCAGGTTCATTGCAGGATCCACACTTAAGAAGTGGTCAAAATACCACAGTTGATCTTGGTGACCTCAAGAATTACATTTCCAGCTCTTAATATTTTTGTTACTGACTCTTGCTGAAAACAATGAATGGCTGAAGATCAGGTTCCAATTTGATTGAATTATGGTCTGAAGATTAATTTTAATTAGTTTCTTAATTATTTAACAATATCACATTACCCCATTGTCTGAGATGTACACAGTTTGCAGTGTAGTCCACTGATATGCTGTAACTATACACATTCTGACAGCTTAAATATCATTAAACATTCACAAATTACCAGGAATGATGCAGCATCCCAGAAAATGCCATAAATATTCCCCTAAAATTGAAGAATCTTCCAGTACCTTACATTGTATTCTGATACCTTAGAATTAAAGTATAGGCAATTGCAGCAAAAATATATATTTAAACTAAAAATAGACTTTATTCACAATAAATTATTTACAAAAGGAAAACCATTCAAAGTCTCTTCCCACCCTTCGTTTCATATCCAGATATTTCCATCACTGTACATTGTTCCATTCATTTCAATTTACACCATTACCACCTCTGTGGCGCCTTGTTGTTACTCCCCCTCTGTTATTTGAGGGGCTTCCCCTCGGTCTCAGCCCCTGATAATGGAAGGACCATGGTCTTCATTGGCTGCGCCAAGCCTCAGTGCATCCTTCAGCACGTAACCCTACAACCTGGAATATGAGAGTTGGCAGTATTGCAGCACTCACATCTCTGGTGCTGAAAGACCAGCAGGTTTCGAGCAAACCAATGGGCTGATGATCTTCCAGCAGTTCTGGATGCCTGTACGTTTTTGGGAACAGCTCGCTAATCAGATGGTCCTCTGCCAAGCTGCTGCAGGAAATAAACAATGACATGACCGTTGCTTCCTCCTCCGTACACTCTTAGTGATGTTGCATTTTGAAGATAGGTGGGCAACTGTCTCCACTCCACCGCAGTCATCTCGGGGACAAGGTGCACTGTGGGTGATTTACCTGTTTTATAGAAAGGATCTGACTCGAGGGCTTCTTTCACTGTCAGCCAGGCCAAGTCCTGGTGCTTGTTTGTGAGAACTGGCAATGAGGCATTCCTCCAGATGACCTGGATGGTTATCTCCAGGAACCACCCCATCGGATCCATCGAGTCCTTGTCTCTGCATCTGAAAGATGTCCTACTCTAGCCACTGCCTAATGGCCTTGTGGTTAAAGTTGTTTGTCTGGTAAACTTTTCCAGAAAGGATAGGTGATGTGGCAAAGTCCATCTGCCTGGGACATTATGCGGCAATGGGCCAGGTCCATCCTTCACAATGTCTGGGACAGGTAGGACCTCAGCACATATCGGCACTTGGTGCCCTCGTTCTTTGGTTCCATGTACAGCCTGATGCAGCAGAACATGAAGTTCCTGACCTCTGAAAAAGTAGAGGAACTAAAGAAAGAGTACGCTGGTTGGAGATCAGCCAAACTCTTTTTTGACTTCCCAGTGAACTGGTGGGAAGCAACCGTGGAGAACATCAAGAGGTTAATTATCCTCAAATGTGTTCGGAGAGCAAGAGAGAGGCAGAGGGAACTGAGCCAACTCAATACTGACCTGCAGGCCTTCTGTAGGTGAGAGGAGAGAATGTGAGAGAGGATCCAAGATCCTCTTCCAAGATCATCTTCTGATCCAGAGTCCACACGTGGAGCAGGATTAGACATGCTAATGCTTTTTCTTCTAAAGGCTCATAGAGAGAGCTCTGTGATCCACAACCTTAAGGAAGATGGGGGCTCAGTCACATCCTTGCAGACGGGCATACAGAGGATCAGCAGATCCTCTTATGCTGAACTCTACAACACTAAGGCTACAGACAGAATGGCCTCCCAAATCCTCCTGTCCTCTATCGCAGATTTTAGACAACAGCAAGCCGGAGTCTGGACCAGCCAATTACCCAGGGGGACTCTATCTGTTCCTTTGGGTCATGTAAGACACCTGGAAGCAAGGGCTTACTGGCTGAAATGTACATGGGCTGTGGGACTGAGTGGGCATGGACCTGCTGGAAGTATACAACACCATTCTCCTGACAGACAGCATGTCAGAATCCATGAGGAAGGGCATCATCACCCTCAAGTTCAAACAGAAGGGAGAGAAGGATGATATCAGAAAATGGAGACCTATATCATTATCTACAAAATCATGTCCAAAGCCTTTGCCAATTGAGTCAAATGTGCCCTGGAGCAGGTGATCCACCCAGACCAAACATGCATGTTCCAGGTTGGAAAACCTCTGACAGCCTTGTGCAGGACAGGGGGTGGACCCCTGCCTGGTCAGCTTAGGCCAGGAGAAGGCTTTTAAACAGATATCGCAAACATACATTATGGATGTGCTCTCCAAAATGGGCTTGGGGAGAAAATTTAAAATTGGATTAAATTGCTCCACATGGACAGTCCAAATCAATGTGTAGGAAATAGATAGTTTCCCCATCAAATCTGGAGTCAGGCAAGGCTTCCCACTCTCTTCTGTCTTACTTGCGTGCTGCATGAATGAGCTTCTGGCCAAAGTGGTCGATGTGGGATCGATTTTAATTTTTTATTTTAATTTTTATTTTTCACACTATGAACCATATTGACCAAAATATATATAAACATTTCCCTCTTGAATATACACAGCATCATTTATCGATTTTAATATTGAAGGAAAAGTTGGATGAGAGAGATGTGGAGATTATGGGCCAGGTGCGGGTCAATGGGATTAGTTGGACTAGAAGAGCCAAAGTGGCCAGTTTCTATGCAGTGATTGTTGTATTTTGTTCCTTACAATTTTATTTTACATTTTTTTTGGGTTCTTAAGTTCCTTTAAAGGTTTTAGATTTTAATGATATTTTGTTCTTCGTATTTATTTAATTTATATGATCTTTTCTTTGTTGTATTAGGGTACGGGAGAGGGGGGGAGAGGGGTGGGGGATGAAATAGAGTCTGCATGATATACACTATTGTTGGAAAAATGTATTGCTTATTTGGATTTATATGAGTCTTTGAAAATCAAAGATAAAATATTTTAAAAAATGAATCAGTTGGAGCTGATCACAAAGGTCCAGCAGAAATTGTGTCTGTGGGCAAGTTGCTCCTTCCCAATAATGGGAAAGAACCTGGTCATGAGGTCCAAGGTGTTCTCAGGACTGCTGAATGTGGTGCAGGAGTGACCTATACCCCACCTCTCCATCCTGGTGGTCACCAGAGCAGCCTTCCAGTCATATGGGAATCCAAGATGGAAAGAGCTCGAAGGGTCGCCATGTAAAAGTCGCCAGACAACAAAGGAAAGGGCAGCGTACCCAATAAGGCCCTCATGCTGATGACCATCTTTGTTTGTGGAAGCTCCTCAATGTCTCGGCCCTGAGCCCTTCGTCAAGGAGTGAGCAAAGAGCAGACTGGCACCTGAAAACGAAGGCTGGGGAAGGAGGGAAGAAAGGACAGAGGGAGGAGCGCAGGCCAACAGGGAAGAGACGATAATAGGACATACATGAATAGGAGAGGAGAGGAATGATGAGAACTGATCGGGGGAAGGGGTGCCTCTGTAAATGCAGAACTGGAGGAAAGGAGACAAAGGGAAAGAGAGGGAGAGAGAGCGCTAGAGGAAAAGAGGCATATGGAAAGGAAGAGAGAGAGATGGGGTGGGAGTGGTGGGGTTTGGGGTGGGGGGGTACAAAAGCCAGAGAAGTCAATGTTAATACCATCTGGTTGAAGGGTGTCCAGATGGATTAAGAGACGTTGTCCCTCCAATTTGAACGTGGTCTCAGTCTGGCAGACCATGGATCATGTCAGCATGGGAACGGTGGAGGGAACTGAAATGGGTGGCAACTGGAAGATCCTCACTTTTGACAGAGCCGAGGTGCTCAATGAAGTGATCTCACAGAGTGCGTCCCGTCTCTCCGATGTAGAGGAGACCACAACGGGAGCATCGGGTGCAGTAGATGACCCCTGCAGATTCACAAGTGAAATGTTGCTGGTAATTGCAGTCCAAGATTATGTACAAGAGGCATTTAAAGAATAAAGAAATTCTCACCTCAGAAACGTCATGTATAGGCCTTCATTATGTGCAAAAGACCAATGGACCCAACTCTTCCAAGCAGAGCAAACCCATCAGTCCAATTACCCCTCATATTTTGCTCTTGTGACCACAACATGTTTTCTCTCACAATCCATCAAGTCTTTTGCCTCTCATCTAAAGCAAAGGGGAATTTACAGTGAGCCAGTTAGTATGGGCAGCACTTGGGGTATAGAAGAAAACAGGTGCAGCTGATGGAAACTTCCATGGTTAAGGGAAGAATCTGCCAACTCCACACAGACCCTGTCAATGGTCAGATATGAACCCAAGGTAGTGGCATTAACATGAACTTTAGTGCCACTGTTACATCCTAACTTTTCCAATTTCTGTCCTCTGCCTTCGTTCATCGATTGCTCAAAACTAGCATTTAATATTTAAGAACTCAGTTATTGCAAGGCTATATTGTTTCCCAGCCTCCATCCTCCAGAAGAATACTTCTTTGAATAATTCTTTGGCTACCTTGTTCTTTTAACTAACAATCCATTTTAGTCTTCCATGGACCATTTTTTTCTATGATAAAGGTGGTATCTATAATAAATGCAAGTTGTAAAGCTAAAGACCTTTTACATATTAATTGTTTACTTCTCAAATATCCTTCTGAGAAGGC
Organism: Narcine bancroftii; assembly: GCF_036971445.1. Taxonomy (NCBI): domain Eukaryota; kingdom Metazoa; phylum Chordata; class Chondrichthyes; order Torpediniformes; family Narcinidae; genus Narcine; species Narcine bancroftii. The sequence continues at coordinate 2,721,944 of NC_091475.1, read as the reverse complement.
CAGCCAACGCCATTAAAAGAATACAGAAGGCTTGCAATTCTGAACGATTAGCTGTCAGACTAATAAACAGAGATTAAAAGAAATATTTTCTTTGCAGCGTAATAGTTATGTGGAAAAAATCCGACAAACAGTAATTCAAGCTGAGTTAATTAACTCCTTCCAAAAAGAACTAATAAAACATGGCATGAATAAGGCTCAAATTTATTTGAAAACATGTGGACAAAGGTGATCAAGTACTCTGCAGGACTCAATGGCTCCTTGGTGTTGAGGTAGGAATGAGGGAGGTTAGCTGGCCAAGGTTTCATAACAAGAATTGATGAATATTCTGAATTGTTGCCTTAATTTATCAGAATCCATGCATTACAAGCAACTTTGTGTCAGGGGATTAGGTGGATTGACAGAGATTATAATTGATTACATCATGCATAATTTGCAGAAGTAACACGATGGGTTAAAGGACCTCATTCCACGTTTTCTTTGGAACGTGATTTTAATGATTGGTTTGTTATTTGGGATGGGAGATGCAAAAAAATAAACAAAATAGTTTGGAAGGAGAGGAACACAGAAAGGCTGTCCTTTAAAAACTGAAATTTGCCTATTAAATAGTTAGAAAGCAAGTCCTCAGTGCAAAATGTTACTGGACCACCTTTGAAATGCAGTCGTAATCCTTAATGCAGGCAAACACAATATTAACTTGTATATAGCAAGCAAGATCGCATAGAAAGCAGACAAGTTGGGTCAATTTGCCTTGAAGGACAACTTTTGATTTATTTTCCTGTTCTTGAAATAACTTTATGTGATGTGCCATGAGAGAACAATTAAATTAACAGCTCATTTGTAAGAAAGCAATTGCAACAATTATGGTTTTTAGACTGCAGGCATGTAATGACACAATCAAGGAATTTTGCTACTGCACAAAGGAATGTGCGGGAATTTGGAGTCAATTCCTGCAACACGATTTTTCTTGCAGGACCCCTACAACTTTTTGGAGGAAGCCTGCAGAGTAAATCGTACCGGAAAACTTCACTGAGAGTCATCCACTCTACTGCATGTCCAACTACCGGGACTGTTTCTCTCAGGTACTTACAGTCTAAAAAGGTGCCCAGTGAGAATGACCACACAGGCAGTAATTATGTTAATTTTTTCAGCAATTTTCCCATAATTGCAGACTGAAAACATCAATGCCTCAGTCTTTCAGTTCTCTACAGAAGCACAGAGTAAAACTAGCAGTAGTCCCTTTAGTGAAGGTTTATTATGAAAAAAAATTGACTCTCTGTACACACTGTGAATATCTTGATGAAGAGCTCAAGCTCGAAACATCGATTATGTATCTTTAACTTTGCTACATAAAGGACACAGTTTGACCTGCTGAATTTCTCCAGCTTTGTGTTTTTACTTCAACCACAGTGGCTGCAGGCTTTCATGTTTTACTCCTTCTTACATTATGCCTTTACTAATAAGCATTAATATAAAATGCAATTGTGAAAAGGTTTTTAGAACTGAAACATGGGGTGGCATCTTTCAAGTTACTTAATTACAAACATCACTTCAGAGAAATCACAAAAACAAATACAAAGGAGATTATCTGGTGCAGTCTAAGCTTTTGTTAAATACTGGACAACAAGAATGTACATACAACACTCATGCCACTTATTCAGAAAAGGACAGTTTTGCACCCATGGGACCGTTCTTCATAAATTGCCATTTGTTCTCCACCATATATTTATCCAGTTCCTTCTTGAATTCAACAATGAAATCTTCTTCCATCACATCTTCAGGCAGTTTCTTGATTCCAACCATGGAAGATTTTTCTTTTATACTTGTGACCTCCTCCCCTCATCCGCTTCTCCAACACGATCAGCCTCCCACTCTTCACTCGGTCTGGACACCTAATCATTTTATATACATCTAACACATCTTCCCTCGGGCTTCTCTAATTAAAACAATCTCAGACTTATCTCTCCTTGTAACTGTAATCCCCTCATTTAAGGGACCACTCCAAGAAATAAGCTCCTTATTTAATCATCTCTAAAATGTCATCATAGCAACATAGATACAAAGATCCATTGTTATTGTGCTGGGAAGCTGAACGAACTCCTGATCTTCCTTTTCAGGAACAATTGTTGTTCACCTTTCGAAGGCTTTCCAACGGCTTCATCTTGTTTCAACAGTGAATCCCACATCTAAGTGCTGATCAGCCACATCGCTGGACCAGATTGCCAAACACCAGCCTTGCCATACTAAGCCCAGGATTTTGCCACAGATTCTTGGCACAGCAGTGCACAGCAAAGGGGAAGGCAGGACGTCATACCAGGATGTCAATAGAGCAGTGCTATCAGTACTGCACCTTTTTTTTCTCATGCTGTTCTGACCCCTGTTTAATTCCATTTCCATTCAGTCTTTCATTCCAGTGGCCGTATCCTCCAGTGTACAGTTTTCATTATTGAGAGTCTTCTGAGACTGACATATATGTGTGTGTGTGTGTGTGTGTGTGTGTATATATATATATATCCTGTAGCAAGAATGTTATTTTTAAGGCCATATCCATCTTTCATCCAGCAGGTTAAATGTTTAGGATTACATAAATTCCTATATTCACAATGACAAGGAAGCCATTGCTCTACCAGAAACTAGAATTCTGAATTCAACTTCGAGACTCCACTTGCTGTGAGGGGGTTCAAACCGTTACTGCTGAGTCCAGCCTTGCTCCAATACCTGACTTGCAAGTGCAAAACTTTGATGCTTCAAACATTAGCAGATGGGTGGTCAAGTGTATAAGAACAGAATTCGAGAATTGGTTAGGCTACCCAATGTGATTATTAATGGAAGGGCCATTCTATAAGCATAAGATCAACTCTGATAATTTTGCAGACCGAAGTGTCTCTTCGCCACATCAAAATTAAAGCTGGGAGGATCAACACTTTCTTTAAGAAACTCGCAACAATGGAGTCAGAATTGTATAGCACAAAACAGACCTTTCAGCCCACACGTGGTAGCAACTGTTAATGGGAAAATATTAAAAGGAAAAATGGCAAGCCAGCAGGTAATTTTAAAGCATTAACAAAACTGTGTTGGACTTGGTAATGTGAGCTGACTATTCATAGTAGAATCTCTTATTGTGACAGTATCGTTTTACTTTGGATTAGTTACACCTAGGCTGGAAGCATTCTATTATCTTACAATGGTTAGAAGTTATAGGTGCCATTTAGATGTAAAGTTAGTTGTTGCTTCTGCCGTTGGTTTCATCCTTTTATCCTCTTTTTCAAAAAAATAATTGTCTTAGTGTCTCGTCGGAAAAGCTCCTGGCCAATAAAAACAAGTCCCGAGGAAGGGCGAAGCTCCTTCCCTTGAATTGAGCCAGTTCCTGCTGCAACTCAGCGTCGGAGGTGCTGGCGCGTTTCTATTCGGAGAAGCAGCGTGGTGGAGGCGAATTCAAGTTGAATTTGACGGCGATCTTGCAGATACTCGTGCAATGCAACCAGAAGTTAAGGAAATGTGAGTGAAACGTTGCCCTGGCCTCAGCTTATTTCGAAGTCCGGCGGGCATGTATCGAGTGGCACTGCAGGTCGTTTGGAAGTTGTGAGATTTAATTACAGAGGCTTTTGGGTTTTTTTATTCTCCGGGTGAGAAGAGCGATCTTTCGTGCAATTGATCCAAGTTGCTGAATTTCATTCAAATCGTCTCATTGCAAGGTTATAAACCAGCTCTTTGCTCCAAGCGGATCTCTGTTGTGTTGAATCCGGACAAAGAATTGGACCTTCTATTGCAGCTGTGATCCATTTGACTCCAGGTTGCATTTGACCAGAGCACAGAAATTAATTGTAAAATCGAGTTAAATTGTCTTTCGATGAGTGCACGTTACAGGGCGAGAAAGGTTGAGGGTTGGTGTGATTAGATCAAGTGAGACAGGAGAGGCTCGGGGGGGGATTTTAGAGGAACGTTACCACCAACTCTTTCTCCTGTTGAAAGAAAATCTGTAGATTTTAGAACTTTAAAAAAAAGTTGGAAACATTCAACAGACTGCAGAGATTTGGTGGAAAGAGGAACAATCACAGAGTCAGGTCTTGATCCTGGTATACCCATGACTCCTTCCCTCCCTTCCTCTCCCAGTTTGGTTCAGTTGCGTAATGTGGGTGAAGACCAATAAAAGGTTTAATCTGAATTGCTTTATAGGTATGTGCTAGCCCAAATTGGACGTGTTATATCTCTTTACCTCCAATAGGCGCTGGAAGACCGACTGAGTTCCTCCAGCATTTCTGTGTTGTTTGCAGACTCGTCATCTTTTGGTAGACGGAATTTATAATAATTAAAATTGGCATGAACATACTGAAGATGGAATTGTTAGGAAGGCCTCCTTAGGACTAGGACTAGATCTTTTGCTCTCCAGTCTGCTTCCCATTTATTCAGTTGGTCATGGTCACGTTAAATGATTTAAAGATAGCTTGGATGAAATACAACAAATGTACATCCCCGTTTGGAAAAGGAATAAATCAAGCAAAGTCGTACATCCGTGGCTAACAAGGGAAATCAGGGAGAGGATAAAATCCAAAGAAGCAGCATATAAACGAGCTGAAAAAAAAGTATTCCTGAGGACTGGGAGAAATTCAGGGTTCAACAGAGGAGGACAAAGCAATTAATTAGGAAAGTGACGATGAGAGAAAGCTGCCAGGGAACATAAAAACATGACTGTAAAAGCTTTTATAGATATGTAAAGAGAAAGATTAATTATGACAAATGTGGGTCAGTTACTGTCAGAAACTGGTGAATTGATCATGGGGAGCAAGGACATAGCAAATCAATTGAATAACTACTTCCTTCATTAAGGAAAACATAAATAATCTTCAGGAAATAGTAGGGGACAGAGGATCTAATGTGAGGGAAGAACTGAAGGAAATAAATGTAAATTGAGAAGTTGTGTTAGGTAAATTAAAGGGATTAAAGGAAGACAAATCGCCAGGGCTGGATAGTCTGCATCCCAGAGTTCTTAAGGAAGGGGCCCAAGAAATAGTGGACGCATTAGTGATAATTTTTCAAAAACTCTTTAGATTTTGGATTAGTTCCTGAGGATTAAAGGGTGGCAAGCGTAACCCCACTTTTTAAGAAGGGAGGGAGAGAGAAATTGGGAAATTATAGACCAGTTAGCCTGACATTGGTAGTGGGGAAAATGCTAGAGTCAGTTATTAGCAATGTGATTTGCAGCACATTTGGAAAAGAGTGATATCATCGGACAAAGTCAGCATGATTTTATGAAGGGAAAATCATGTCTGACGAATCTTATGGAATTTTTTGAGGATGTAACTAGTAGAGTAGATAAGGGAGATCCAGTGGACATGGTATATCTGGACTTTCAGAAGGCTTTTGATAAGGTCCCACATAGGAGGTTAGTGCACAAACTTAAAGCACACAGTATAGGAGGAATGGTATTGAGGTGGATAGAGAATTGGTTGACAGATAGGAAGGAGAGTAGGAATAAATGGGTTCTTTTCTGAATGGCAGGCAGTGACTAATGGGGAACTGTAAGGCTCAATGCTGGGACTATAGTTATTTACAATATCTATCAATCACTTAGATGAGGGAATAGAAAGCAGCATCTCCAAGTTTGCAGATGACAGGAAGCTGGGTGGTACGGTTAGCTATGTAGAGGACGCAGAGTGACTTGGACAAGTTAGGTGAGTGGGTCAATGCATGGCAGATGCAATATAATTTGGATAAATGTGATGTTATCCACTTTAGAGGCAAGAACAGGAGAGAAGATTATACAGGGTCTTGGTGAGACCACACCTGGAGTATTATGCACAGTTTTGGTCTCCTTATCTGAGCAACAACATCCTTGCCATAAAGGGAGTGAAATTATTTGAAAATAAGTGGAATGAAAATTTATCATTTGTCTGAATTGTTCTGTTTGCTATTCAATTGCCTCTGCAAGTTAATATCTATATTAAATTCAGAGAGAGGAAATTCAACATGAATGTGATTATGTAAACGTTCAGGTGCCAAGCTGAGCTTGAAGTAATTGCATAAACTTGTGTGCACACAGTAGTTAACTATGGTGAAGTATGGGGTAATTTCTACCAGAAAAAACAAGAAGCTTGAGCTGAAGATTCAACCTAGGAGTTGGTCACAATGCAGTTAGTATCTTTGAGCTGCGGTATTTGGAGACAAATGACTATTAATTATAGTGTGTACTTGATACTTAAGAAATAGAAAAAGATATTGGCAGAACAAAGGACAAAATGAAAAGGTGAAAAGCAAACAGAGGTGGCGGTTGAGTAATATATCACAAAGTTTCAATATTAAATTAATTGTTGCTTTTATTTAACAAAGGGATAAATGTTAATTTGAAATTTTACTTTAGGACACATTTGATATTTGTCTGCATTTGCAGTGCCCTCCAAATGTTTGGAACAAAGACATTATTTCCTTTATTTGCTCCTGTGTTCCACAGTGTTAAACTTGTAATAAAGCAGTTCACATGTGATTGAAGTACACATTCCAGATTTTATTCAGTTATTTGTATATGTTTTGGTTTGACCATGTTGAAATTGCAGCATGTTTATACATGGTCCTGTCATTTCAGGGCAACATAGTATTTGGGACATAGCAATGGTATGTATATTAGTCATGTTTAGTACTTTGCATGTGAGGGATATCCACTAATGGCTGCTTGAAGATTGTGATTCACAGACATCACCAGGTGCTGAGTAGCTTCTCTGGTGATGATCTGCCAGGCCTCCACTGTAGCTCCTGCTTGGTTAGGGGGCTTGTCCCTTTAAGTTTTTGCTTCAGCATATGGAAGGCATGCTTAATTTGATTTGGATTGGGTGACTGACTTGGCCATTTAAAAATTTTCCAGTTCTTAGCTTTGAAAAAAATCTTTTGTTGCTTTAGCAGCATGTTTGGGATTGTTTTGCTTGAAGGATGAAACATCATCCAATGAGTTTAGAGGCATTTCCTCGAACATGAGCAGATGTTTCTATACAGCTCAGAATTTATTTTGCTATTGCCTTCAATAGTTACATCATCAATGAAGATAAGTGTGCCAGTACCTGTGTCAGCCATACATGCCCGGGCCATTACACCCAACCACCAGGTTTCACAGAGGTGGTAGCTTTGGATCTTGGGCAGTTCCTTTACACCTCCACGCTTTGTTCTTACCTTCACTCTGATACAAGTTAATCTTTGTCCTTTGTCCACAATTCTGCAGGCTCTTTTAAATACTTCTTGGCAAACTGTAACCTGGTCATCCTGTTTTTGTGGCTAACTAGTGGTTTGAATGTGCAGTGTAGCCTCTGTATATTTCTGTTCATGAAGTCTTCTGCGGACAGTGGTCATTACCACATTCACACCTGTCTCCTGAGAGTGTTTCTGATCTGTTGGGCTGGTGTTTGGGGATTTTTCTTCATTATGATGAGAATTCTTTTGTCTTCATAATGAAGGGGGGGGGGGGGGATGTGGTGGTACAGCACTAGGAGTTCCAATCCTGCACTATCTCTAAGGAATTTTTACATTCTCCCCATGTCTGTGTGGGTTTTCCCTGGGGCTCCAGTTTCCTTCCATTATTAAAAATATACCAGAGGTGTAGGTTAATTGGGTGCAAATCGGACAGCACAGACTCAAAGGCCAAAATGGCCTGTAACCGTGGTGTATGTCTAAAAATTAGCAGTGGAGGTTTTCCTTGGCCTACCTGTCCTTTAGCAATTACTGAGCTCACTAGTACGACTTTTCTTCTTAATGATGTTCCAAACAGTTGATTTTGGTAATCCTAAGGTTTGGGCGATTGTCTCTTACTGTTTAATTCTTATTTTTCAGCCCCATAATGGCTTCTTTGACTTTCATTGACACAATTCTGATTCTTGTGTTGAAAAATGGCAGCTACGGACTCCAAAGGTGATCAAAAGCTTCGAAGGAAGCCCAACTCTCTCATACCTGCACCAATGAAGCAATTAAACACACCTGAATAATCATAAACACCCGTGAAGCCAAATGTCCCAAACATTATGGTGCCCTGAAATGGGGGACTATGTATAAAAAGTGCTGGAATTTCTATATGGGGCTCAGGGGCAAATAAAGGAAAAAAGTCTTTGTCCCAAACATTATGGAGGGTACTGAACCTACCCACCCTGTCACTTTGTGAAATGGTTGGCATTTCACAATTCTGCTTCATTGAAAGCATGTTTGGATCAGCAAAGCCTGGAGCAGTGGTTCTCAACCTTTTTCCACTCACATACCACTTTAAGTCTTCCCTATTCCATGAGTGCTCTGTGATTAGTAAGGGATTGCTGAAGGTGGTATGTAAATGGAAAGAAAATGGTTGAGAACCACTGGTCTAGAGTATCTTCACAGATATTAATTAGTGTGGACTTCAGAACAGTCAAAACACTGCATGTTCAGTGGCTTCTGATGGCTAGGGTGGGGGGGGTGGGGGGGGTGGGTGGGGGGGGGGGGTCTGTGAACTGTTGCTGAAGAACTTTTTTGAGAAATACAACATTGATTATCTTGCAGCAGAGCTTGTGTTACCACTAATGTTTAGGGGCCAGGTTGAGGACATTAATTGGTCAATTAGGCAGTGGTCAGTCTAACATGATGTAGACATCCTTGCAGTTTTGGTTACGATGAGTCTTTGCTCCAAAACTTTTGTCCGTAGCAGGTTATTGTAAAGATTGGATATCGAGCTGGCTGATGACCATGACATGAATGGATTCTTCGTTGCTGTCAGGACCACCTGACTCCTAGTACCCAGGGGAGAGCTTATTAAGAAGAAATTGCCAGTCATTATTTGCTGGAAGAATCGCTTCAATAAAATTCTTCAACCATGATTCATCCTTAGTACTGATGTCCTTGACTTGGTCCCACAATAACTAGCTGGTCCAGCCACCTCTGACCAAAATAACTGGAAAATACTCGGGCTTTGGAAGCAGTGCAGAGAAACCAAGCACATTCTCAACCTCACACAACCTTGTCTCCCTATTTTGGGACTGGAAGGATCTGCTTAGGGCTTCAGAGATGACGCAATCGTGACCGCTAAGACAGAAAATGTATCAACAGGCAGCACCTACAGACCATGTTCCCTCTCAGTGTGTGCGCACACAAAGGCAATCGAGGGCGGTCCCGCTGAGGCCGTGGGTGCACGCACAGTCAGCTTGTGCGCGCTCCCACAGAACAGGTGTGCGTGCCTGTTCAGGCACATGAAAAGGAAATGTCACTATCTTCTTCCCCACCCCCTCCTGGTGACCCAAGAGTTGCTCCTTTAATCGCAGTGTGGGTTCGGCTAATTCTGGAAGCACTAATGAACATGATTTTGATTGCACAGCATCTGGAGATTTTAAATCTTAGCTGGCTGTAGGAAGTACCAGATGATTGAAGGACAGCGAAGGTAGGTTCACTTTTCAACAAAGGGAGCAGGGAATAACCTTGGAATTATAGGCCTGTAAACACAATAACATTGGTTGGGAAGATACTGAAAACAAATTCAAAGGGAGAGGATTAATATTTACTCTGAAAGGCAGGAACTAATTTGAGACAGCCAACATGGCTTTGTCAAGGGCAGATCCTACCTGACCTGACCAAGTTGACTGAATTCTTTGAAGAGGTAACAAAGTGTATCATTGAGGCCTGTGCAGTAGATGGGGTGGTCTTTTAAAGATAAGTTAAATGAGTGGGCAAGGATCTGGCAGATGGTGTATGACCTCAGTAAATGTGAGAATATCCAATTTGAAAAGAGAAAACAACAATAGTTTGGACTCTTTCTCAAAAGGTGAAAAATTGTAGCAAACTGCTGTGCAGACATCTTGGAGAGCTTGTGCATAAATGCACAAAGTTTGCAGGTGCAGCAGGTAATCAAACATCCAAGTGGGATGTTGGCCTGAGTCGCAAAAGGGATTTTATTTAAGTACAGGGAGGTTCTGCTGCACGAGTACAAGGTTCTAGTGAGGTCACACCTGGAGTACTGCGTGCAGTCCTGGTTTCCTTACTTGAGAAAGGATATACTGGCTTTGGTGGTGGTGTAGAGGAGGTTCACCAGATTGATTTCAAAACTGAAGGGGTTATCTAATGAGGAGAGATTGAGTAGCCTAGGACTATATTTATTGGAGTTTAGAAAAGGGGGATCTCATGGAGTTGTATAAAATTATAAAAGGAGTAGATAAGATAGAAGCTGTGAGATTGTTTCCATTAGTATGTGAGACTAGAGGCAGATTGAAAATTTGGCTGAATGCTGTACTAACAACAACCAACTAAGGAACTGGTTGTGGACTTTAGGAAAGGAAAACCAGTGATGATTGGGGGATCAGAGGTGGAGAGGGTGAGCAAATTTAAATTCCTGGGAGGACTTTCCTAGACTCATTATACAAATGTCATTGTGAAGAAAGTAAGTCAGTGCCTCTACTTCCTCAAGGAGTTTGCAGAGGTTTGGTATGACTTCAAAAACCTTGGCAAACGTCTACAGGGATGTGTATTGGAAAGTGTGTTAAGTGGCTGCATCACAGCCTGGTATAGGCACATCTGAGTGGAAAGCCCTGTAGAAGGTAGTGGACACAGCCTAGAACATCACAGGCAAAACTCTTCCCACCATCAAGAACATCTACATAGAACACTGCTGTCAGAGAGCAGTAGCAATCATAAAGGATCCACATCACATAGGACATACTCTTCTCACTGCTGTTATCAGGAAAGAAGTATCAGTGCCACAAGTTTCGTACCACCAGGTTTAGGAACAGCTGCTACCCCTCCACCATCAGACTCCTCAATAATAGATTCAATCAGAAACTCATTTAAGGATGGACTTTGCACATTATTTATTATTGAATATATTTTTTCTATATTTCTTTGTTTCCATTTCTCTCTTTGATACATATTTCTTCTCAAGTACAGTTACTGATAAGTAGAAATTTGGCCTGGACCGCAGGAAAACAAATCTCAGGTTTGTAAGTGATGTATTCTAACAATAAATTTGAACTTTGATCTTTTATTTAAACTTTGAACTTGGGGACATACCCTTTAGATTCAGGGAGTATATTTAAGACAGAGATAAAGAAGAACTGCTTCTCAGTGGAATTCACTGCCCAAGGAAGTAGTAAGGGTCACCTTATTAAATAAGATTAATATGGAGATTTTTTTGAAGAATAGGGGAATTAAGAGCTATGGAGAATAGGTAGGCAAGTGGAGCTGAGCTCATGGCCAGATGTCATGATCTTATAGAGTGACAGGGCAGGCTTAATGGGTCAGATGGCCTACTTCTGCTCCTATTTCTTGGGGTGGTCTTTTGGAAGGCTTTTTACAAGGTCCTACTGGAGCGACTGGTTTAAAGATTAGGGTCCATGGGCTTCAGGGCATGTTGGCACTGGATCTAAAAGTGGCTTGGCAATAGGAAGCAGAGGGTAATGGTAGAGGTTGTTTTTGTAATTGGACATCTGTGACTAGGCTCATTTTGAGGATGACATAAAGATTAGTGCAATTGTTGAATGCGTGGAAGAGCTGCAGAGGGGGAGTGACATGTTGGCAAAATGGGTGAAAGTTGATCTAGACTAATGAGAGGTAATGCATTTTGGGAGGATGAATGAGATTGGAGCAGAGGATTGAGGGAATGGTTGTGAATGGATGCCAGTCGCATGGGCTGTTATGCCCTCTATGTTGTGGAGCTTCTTTAAAATGGTGGCGCCACTGTAACTGCAGCGCTTCAACCGGCTGGCCCCATGGAAAGTAGGGAGACACAATGCTCCCCCTTGGGGATCCAACCACTGTCTGACTGCTGGCAGGTCTGATTCAGCTTTAAACAGCCGTTTAAAGGAGCTGACAGTGATTTTATTTAAAATACTGCAATTTCGGGATCTGCATCCCAAGATGGCGGTGCCTATGCTCAGCAGCAGGCCATGAGGGGTTGCAGACTCCAGGGAAGCAGAGGACTGGCATGGGGCACCATAAAACCGGGAAACCCCGCCCTGTTTGAAAAGGAGAAATAAAGAAATAGTGTATATCATGGCTAATGTGATTTATGGTGTGAAAAATAAAAAAATTTTAAATAAAAAAAAAAGGAGAAATAGAGGAGATGATTCATGGGACCGTGACCACTGTGGAAAACCAGAGATTGGCTCTGTGGCTGAGGAACATACAGGCATCAGGCAACTCACAGAGGAACCTCCACAGTCTGCGAGCTGCTGGGTACTCTGATCAAAGGATTCACACCAGGCTGTGGATTGCTGGAGACTGGCTGAAGAGGTACCAGGTATCAACAAGAGGGTGCCAAGAGCACTGGAGTGATCCTAATCATGTTGGAGGTTTGGGTCTGGAGCTTAGGTTGATGACTGTTTGGACTGCAGTCTGTATGACTGCAAAGGCTGTGGGAGCACTGGAGGCAAATCCATGGATACTCGGTGATTTGGGGGGGGTAGAGGCACTCTTTTTTTTAATTTCTCTTTCTCTGACTGTAAGAGGTGCCCTGTCTGCCTTATAGCAGACTAAAGGCAATTTTGTGTAATATTACACTTTTTATTACTTGACAATAAAGGAATCTTGAAATTTTAATCTTTAATCAGCTTGAGGACTGTTGAAGCTGCATTCATCAGGCACATGGAGAATATTCCATTATAGCCCTAACATGAACTTTGTTGATGCTGGGAAGGGTGGGCATGAGGAAGAGGAAGACCTAATTCATGAATTTACTTTGGAAATAAGGAAATCAGGAACCACACTGAATTTAATGAATTGATCCTCAGGTGAGCAGTTTTGGAATAAAGGCCCTGCAGATAGTTACTTACTATGCAATCGCCCACTTTACAGCACATATTCACCAGAAATTTTCAAAATAATTTCCAATACATTGTTATAAAAAGAAGCCATTGCCTTTGAAGGTCAAGAGGTGCGTAGTGATCTAGCTCGATATCCTGTTAATATTCTGTGATAGCAAGAATGAATAATGGGTAAAATGCTGTATTCTCCAACATAGTGAATGGGCAGATATGTACTTCTCTTTCACGAGCAATGTGGCTGAGAAAAGTTCTCCGTGCTGTCCACCCATTTGTTTTTAGATAGAATTTGCATGATTTTACCAGTCTGAAGAATGTCGGAGATCTCGGCATTGGTCGTTCACACAGAGACGACCAAAACTCAATCTCCGTTTCCTGACACAAGTTTAGACAGCATACTGGAAGTGCAGTAAGTGAAGAGGCAGGACTTGCTATTCATTAGCCTGTTGTTCACGGTATGCCTGCAATTAACTTAGGACCTTTGGCATTCTGGGAAATTTATTAGGAGTCGAGGAGGTAAAATATCAGAACAGGAATGAGTACTTATTCCCATTCCAATCTTTATACGCAGACTGCATTGTGGAAAATTGGGAATAATTTCCTGGATGCAGCAGCTGTGTGTGTGGGTGTGGGTGTGGGTGTGGGTGTGGGTGTGGGTGTGGGTGTGGGTGTGGGTGTGGGTGTGGGTGGGGGGAACATAATTGAAGTTAATGACACTAAATATTTTGTGTTATTAAAAATATTTTAATGAAAAGATTTGATTCTAAAATTAAAATGAAAAAAAAAAATCAAGCCCAAAATATCATTCAATTGTGGGGCCTAAATCAAAGTATTTTGTCCACTAACTCTAACATGTGTAATTTTAAAAATCTATTCCTGCTCAATCTGTTGTGTGGAAATACAGTTAATCTTGGCTTTCAGCCAGTTGACTGTTTACATTGCCAAGGGCAGTGCACTGTTTAGTCTGTAATGTAGAATCAAAGGTTCAACGGTGCTATTTTCATTCTAATTAGAGACTTCAGTAGTGATTTTTTTTAAAAAAACTTCTTTAAAGTCTATATTTTGGCATTATCCCAAGTAAAATAATATAATTAATAATACTTGAAATTGCATTCAGGGTTGAAACACCTTGTGCAACAAGCCTTTAATTTTATCTAAATTTTCTTCTTCATGTAATATAATTTCTTGCTTCTCTTTTTCTGACTGTAAGAGGTACACGACAATTCCTGCTGATGGTGAATCTAACTTACAGCAGAATAAAGCAAATTTTGTGTAAAATTACACCTGTTTTATTACATGACAATAAAGGAATCTTGAATATCTTGGAACAGGACAAGATAGAATTCCAGAAATTAGATATAAACTTGATCAAAGTCAGCATTAATACATACTCTGAGTTGTGGAGAGGGATGTGGACAGACCAAAGCAAGCAATTTTCCCAGAAATTATTACCTTTGTTTTTAATTTATTATCATGATGTTCTGATGGTGTTACAACATCATTTTACAGCCTATGAAATGGAATCCACTTTATCAAACGTGGGGAATGGCCATGCGAAGGACCTAGATAGATGTGTTTTGATTGAGGTCTCCACAAAGAGTATTAAAAAGACGGTTAAAACTTTAAAATTAAGAATTTTTAACTAGAAAATGACTAAAACAACTACTAAGAAGCCAAGCAAGCCAAGAATTTTTTAAAAATGAAGTTTCTATGCAGCCAGGAACATCGAACGATAGCCCGAAAGGGAGCGACGCAAAAGTGGCCTCAGGACCAGCGAACCCTAGCAGAGCTGGGGAGTTGGGACAAGAACTGAATATTATCCTGGAGAAGATGGAAAACTCAAGCAACCAATTTGTTGGCGTTGAAAATGTAATGAGGCATGGCTGAAATTAAAGAAATCATTGAAGATTTAATGGAAAGAATATCCCAAGCTGAAAAAGACTTGGTAAAACACAAGATTAGCTAAAAGCTTTGGAGAAAGATGCAAAGTAATGGGAGTCGGACAGACAAGGTCTGCTGGACAAGATCGACCACATGGAGAATTTTAGCAGACAAAATAATGTGCATTATTGGATTGAAAGAAAGAATCGAGGAAAGAGATCTGGTGAACTTCTTCAAAACATGGATCTTGCGAGTGTTGGGAGAAGACAAATTCAGAAAAAATTGCACATTAAAAAGGCTCACCAGACCCTGGAACCCAAGAGAGCCGGTGATCAGTGACCACAACAGGTCCTGGTAAGACTTGGAGCAGCAGATGAATACTCTAAGCAAAATAATGGTCCACCTGAGATTGACCAAAGATAAAATGCTATTTTACCAAGATTTTTAGTCCTACTTTGATTAAGCAAAGGAAGGAGTTTAATGTAAAAAGACAACTGCGTTCCGAAAACGTGAAATATTTAATGATATACACTGTGACTCTGAGGGTCAAATAGCAGAGATAATTGTATTTGTTTAAGATTAATAATGAGGTGGAGGACTATGAAAAGACTAAAGCTGCCAAAGAGAAAGACTGAAGAATGTTTACAATGGACTGGAAAAGTTGTATTTTTTAAAAACTGTCTTGTATTCATTGTTGAAAAGTAAACTTTATTGAAATGTTCCTGGAGAGTTCAGAAAAGAGAAAACTTTAAGGAAAAATAGTAGCAAGGTGGAGACTCCATTTTAAGGAGGATTATGGTGCCTGGAGAGGAGTATCTGTAAAAGATGGCACTAAAGGGAGGGGTAGTTCTTCCTCAAAATTCAGTGGGCTTTTCTCATTGGATTTCTTGTTTACGTCACTGTCAGGGCAAGGGCATTGTATGTGTTTTTTTTTTAAAGGGGAAAGATCACTGCATTATTTAAACAACTATAAAGGTTTTAGTTGAAAAATCAATATGGATGGAATGTTAAAATGTATTAGTCTTAATGTTAATGGGATAAATGGAACAGTGAAGAGGAGTTTGAAAACCACTGTTTTAATCATTCCAAATTGATTCGCTATGTGCACAGTTTCATAACTCCAAAGGAAATGGGCCAATGACAATTTTTCTCCAGCAAAATATTTCAGTAATAATTGGATCTAGAGCAGTGATTCTCAACCTTCCCTTCCTATTCACATACCACCTTAAGCAATCACTAACTAATCACAGAACATTATGGCATAGGGAATACTTAAAGTGGTATATCAGTGGAAAGTAAAAGGTTGGGAACCACTGACCTATGGCATAGGGATTACTTAAAGTGGTATGTAGTTTCTGGATCAGCAGTTGTACTCATTCTTCAATAATTTGCAAGCTAAGTCCATTTGAGTGTGTGAGTGGAAAGTAAAAGGTTGGGAACCACTGTTCTAGAATGATAATTGCAATAAAAACAGACTGATTATAACACATAATCAAAAAGAAATAAATGCTTTTAGACAATATTATATGAAATCATTAAGAGATGAAAATGAGATGGATGAATTTTTAACAAATGTTGAATTTGCAAAATTAAAAAATAGACCACAAATTGATTTTAGATGCTTCTTTCACAAGAGAACAAAAAAAGCCTTGGGTACTTTATAAGGTGACAAATCTCCAGGGGAGGATGGATTTCCTCCAAAGTGCTACAAACAATTTAAAGAGTTATTGATGTCTCTTATGATGCATGTATTGGACTGGGTGGTGGAGACCCATACCTCCCAGAATCTTTTTCAACTGTTATATTTACAGTTCTACTCAAGAAAGGTGGAGACAGAATGTAGATTTAAAATATTGGCAAAGGCATTAGCTATTAGATTGGGAAAATATTTACCAAAATTAATACATTCTGATCAGATGGAATTTCTCAAAAGAAGACATTCTTCAAATAGTTTAAGTAGACTATTTCACATAATACATAGGGCAAAATCAAAGTTGAATCCAAGCATAAGCATCTCTTTAGATGCAGAAAAAGCAATTGATTAATTAGAATGGTCTTTTTTATTTAAAACAATTTTTAAAAATTTCCATTGGATTTACATTCTTTACCATAAATTACAAGCCAAAATTATAACCAACAATCAGATGTCAGCAGTTTTTACCTTGATTGGTTAAGTAGACAGGGATGCCCTCTGTCTCTGGCACTTTTTATCCTAGCTTTTGACCCACTGGTAGAGATTATAAGGAGAGATCTGAACGTTAATGGCTTCAAAGCTGGACAGGAAGAACATAAAATTAGTTTATTTGCTGATGCCCTACTATATATGTCTGATCTAGCTGAATACTTGATAAAATTACAAACAACATTTGAAAAATTAGAAGAATATCAGGTTATAAAATAAATATGGACAAGAGTGAGATAATGCCAATGAAAAATTTTGATTATGGAAGCTATCAAAAAGGTAGTAGATTTAAATGGAAGATAGGTGGAATCAAATATTTAGAAATAATGACAGATAATAACTTACAGAACATATACATTTAATTACACTCCCGAGACTTATAAAAATGGAAATACCTGCTGATTACTCTAGTTGGAAGAGTAAATTGTATTAAAATGAAAGGGATGCCAAGATTACAGTATCTTTTTCAATCATTACTTATCATATTACCTACATCTCTCTTTAAATTATTGAATTGTAAGAAAGTACTTTATTGTTGTTGTGAAAGAAAACAACATATTAAAAAAAAAACATGACCCACGGTACTTACAAATACAACATACAAAAAAACAAGAAAAAAATAACATTAAAACAATACAAATACACTAATTGGCAGAGTTTAATTTTCGAATGACTCTGGGATAGAAACTGTTCTCTAGTCTGTTCGTCCATGATTTAATGGACCTGTATCATCTACTTGAGTCCAATAGGTCAAACAAATGATGGCCTGGGTGAGTAGAGTCCTTAAGAATATTGGCTGCTTTCCAATACAGCAAGAGTGAAGTTATTGGTGTCCTTCTATCACTGCTCTATTGAAAGCGTGCTAACGTACTGCATTCTCGTGTGGTTTGCCAGCAGCACCTAATGATCTTCTGGGCCATTTTGATAACCCTTTGAAGATCCCTCTTATCTGCTGCTGGCAAACCACACAGGAATGCAGTACGTTAGCACTTTCAATAGAGCAGCGATAGAAGGACATCAATAACTTCTCCTGTAGATTGATTTTCCTAAGCGTTCTCAGGAAATGGAGATGTTGATGTGCCTTCTTGACTATAGCAGTGGTATTAATAGTGCAAAAAAGATCCTCAGCCAAATATGTTCTCAGAAACTTAAAAGTCATGACCTTTTCCAAACAGTCCCCATTAAGATTCAACAGAGCTGGGGCCATACTGTTCTTCCTGAAATCCATTAAGAACTCTCTCATCTTCAAGGAATTCAATACCAAATTGTTTTTGAGCACCACACTGAAAGTCTGTGGACTTTGTCCCTATAGGCTGACTCATCGCCCCTTGAAATGAGCCCAACCTCAATGTATCTGCAAATTTTATTATGGTATTAGAGGAATACTTGGAGACACCGTCGTAAGTATAAAGGGAATATAACATTGGGCTCAACACATAGCCCTGTGTGGCTAAGTGTGAGAGTAGGGGAATAATGAGCACCTGCAAATGGTTGTTAAAAAGTTCTTGATCCACAGACAAATGGATCA
This sequence comes from Narcine bancroftii, assembly GCF_036971445.1. NCBI lineage: Eukaryota > Metazoa > Chordata > Chondrichthyes > Torpediniformes > Narcinidae > Narcine > Narcine bancroftii. The sequence goes on along the minus strand of NC_091475.1, from coordinate 2,703,613 downwards.
TTATATAAGGCAATTTCTATAGAATAACAAAGTGCTGAGAATGTTATTGGAAATGCTAACGTGGGCCTCTAGGTTAGGAGGACTTAGATTTCAAGACTTTAAGAAATACTATTTATCTGCACAAGCAAGATTTTTATCACCCTTTTTTTGAAGAAGACAGTCTTGGATATGAATGGGATTGAATTCACTAGAATGTTGTTAATAACTAAAAAGACAGATAACCCTATATTAATACACATGATTAGAATATGGCAAGAAATTAATATATTGGGGTAAAAAAACTGGTATATCATTAAGAACACCTTTATGTAAAAAATGTACTGCTGAACCATGAATCTTGAATCTTGAATTCATGGTGTGATAAAGGAATAAGATGTGTTGATGATTGTTACATGGAGGGACCTCTTGTGCCTTTTGAACAATTAAGAAATAAATACGGAGTGCCTAATTGGACTTTCTTTTGTTTTCTCCAGCTAAGATCGTTCCTAAGATAAAAATGGGGGCCCACTTGAAATTAGTGAAATAGAACGAACCATTTGGCTGGGGAATACACCTAAATTTATAACTAAGATGTACTATTTTCTACACTAATTATATCTCACACCACAGAAGTTACATAAATCAAAATCTGAAATATCGGAAATGTGTTTTCGGTGTGGGATAGAAATAAGAATGTTCTTGCATGCTATGTGGTGGTCATGTGTGAAGATGAGACCTTTCTGGCTAGATATTACTGAAATACTAACAAGGATAGCAGGGTGACCTTCATGGGCAAACCAGAGCTTTATATTTTGGGCAATTTAATTGAAATGTAATAATTGACCAAATTCTAAATTTAATTTGTTAAAATAGCCTTTGCTGTGGCTAAAAAATACATGGCAATTACTTGGAAGTCTGACTCCCCTCATAGCAAAATGGACTGCTGAGATGAATAGTTGCATACCTATGGGGGGAAAAATTACATACAATTTAAAGAACAAATATGATGTATTTATTAAGATATGGCAGCCATATTTGGATCATATAGGGGCCCCACTGTAATTATAAATAAAATAATAAAAAGGATAATAATGAATGCAGGTGACTCCCCCCCATATAGAATTCTTAATGATCAATATAAATGTGAGTCCTGACAGCGTGGGGATTTATAACAAAGTGCATAGTGTTTGTAATCAATTCTGAAGATGTCACCTCAGATACATTGAGGTTCACAGAGTGCGCTACTGTTAGTGTATGTTTCTCCTACGTTTAGCTGATGAGATACTCTTGTAATGGACGCTATGGTAGAAGTGTAATTATGGATTTGGGATGGCTGGGTGTTTGGGTCAAGAGGTCCAGGTAACCCCTTCAGTGAAGAGATTACTCCGAGAAATTAGACACCACATCCTATCTGAACTTCAGTGCATTTATAGGCTGGATTTTCTAAAGTTGCAAATCACTGGTGCTAAGTAGAATCAGGGGCTTATCATTGTCATTACCCCCCACCCTTGTTTCCTTTCACTCCTTTACTTGTCTTGGAAATGGAAAACATTTCTACTTTAGAAATGTTCTGACAGGAAACTTTCTATCAAATCCAATATTAAGTCTGTAATCATCTTTCCTCACTGGTCATTTACCTTCAATGTTGATACGTATTAATTAGTCGCTATTTCATATCAATTCATTAATTATACATTTCTTAATTTCATTCAATTTAATTTGTCTCTGTGAATAGAAAATTATCAAAACAACAATATTTATATTTCTGAAAAAGTTATTAATTGACTAATTCTACAAGGGATAATTAATGATCTGCCAAAAGAAATTAATCAACAAACAAACTTCTTTTGTAGTACTAGGTTTTACATTCCGCTGATGGTATTTTCTCATTTTTGGAAGAGGTTGCTTGCACTGTGTGTTCAGCTCTATTTGCTCAACCAGATCGCTGCTCATCAGTGTGCTTTGGAATCCAAGACCTGTTATCTCTTGGTACTGTTGGTACTTTATGAAAGCATGTTTGATTACTATGGGTAGTGGTCTGCATTGTCATGTTATGTTATACATTTTGGGCTTGGATGAAGCTTCCTACATGTTTTTTTTTAACCATTTTGTATATTTCTAAAGTTTTCAAAAGGATTTGGCCCATTGCTCAAAATAGACCATTCAATTCTGGAAATATTCAATGTGTGGGATAGGTTCTGTGAAGAGAATAACCTGAAACTTTATCAACCTGAAAGGCTATTTCTGGTTATCTTTTTAAAATGCTGCCTAACTGATTTTTTTTTTGTTTTACTTCAGATTTCCAGAATCTATAGTCTTTAGTTTTATCTTATACTGTATCTACTTACAAATCTCTTCCTCTACATTCCACCATCTTTGATCCTTCTTGTTTTTGGCTGGACTGTCTGCCATCATGTACAGCACAATATGAGCATTCACATCTTTATCTGGGGCACACCAGGAACTAATGCTGAGACCATCCTGTCTCAGGACTTCCCTTATTACAAAGAGGGATGAATGCTTGATTCTCAGCTTTACAAGCACCTTGTATTTTGCCTGGATAGTAAGAATAATGAATTTTTCAATTTCAGGTAACCTTTACCTCCTGCGTCACCTGTCTCCCTCTATGTCACTTTTGGTTTCCCATTTTTCTTCCATTTCCCACAATTCTTCACCATTTCCCTTCTTTACTCATTTTCCTTCTTGTCTCCTTCCTGGTTCCATCCATCTACTTCCCACACACTTCAACTGCATACCTTTCTTCATCTGCTCTTCACCTCTCCCTGACTGACTTCCATTATCACCTTCTTAGCTTATCAGATTCCACTTCTCCATGTCTCTGCTTATTGCCCTTTAGCCCAGACTCCACCTTCATTCTTCCCTCCCCCCCCACAAAAAAAAAACCTGGCTCCTCGGCTTCCACATTATCCATCTGACACCCTATCTGCTTTGCCTTCTGTTCATCATCCCTCACCCTGCCTTGGTCCACCAGTGCCTTACCAACCCCTCTCTCATCCCTCTTTCTCTCATCTTTATACTAACTGTCTTCTCTCCTCACTTTTAGTCTTGGTGCAGGGTCTCAACCTGAAACACTGACAATTTCTTTCCCCCTTTGGATGCTACTCGACCCACTAAGTTCCTCCAGCATTTTGTTGGCTCTTGATTCTCAGATTAACAGATTAGTTGATCCCAGTCAGTCTAGAGGCAGAGAACTGAAAATGAGTGGCTCACAGCATGTTTGTAGCGGAACACAAGTTAGATGCTTTGAATAAGATGCAAAATCTTTCTGTCAAAGCCTCTGGTATGGCTCCAGGGGCCAGGTTAGAAGGGGATGTTATGTGGTGATAAGTAAATTGCAGAACAGGTCAGTTTGCCTTCTTGCCATGTATTTGTATAATTTTACATCTCAGTTGACCTAGCTAAAGCACATCTTGTCTTGCATTAAATTTGGCATCACTCTACATAAAGATTCACATAAGAGTATAAAATTATCCAAACGTCATTCTCAACTTCTAACTGTCATATTGTCAAAACTGGTTGGAAACACCAAGACCACTCCCTGCAAAAAAAAGTTGCATCTTTCAAAGATACAGTAACAAAATGACATTTATAAGTTGTTTCTCATCTCTCCAAATAATTACCTGATATTGGCAGCAATAGATTAATTGCCACAAATTTCATTGCCCAGTTCATTGCCGTAGCAAAGAATGAACACTGAAGGACTAGTCATACCGTGATTGAGGGAGTGAAACATGAAAGTCTGTAGACGCTGTGATTGAACCTGACCAGAATGGTAAAGTGGAGGTTCAGAGATCTCTCACTTGTTCACACGTTGTGGAAGAGTGGCATTGCTTGCAGTCTCTGAAGATTGACAGATATTGGAAAATTGAAAGTTTAAGAGTTAAAGAGAAATAAAATGAGAAAAGTAACAACTTAATTTGTTTTAAATTATATTTCCAACCGTGGGAAATTACTAGTATATTCTGGCTAGATTCTTTTGGGGTTTGGTACTGTTGATGTTATTGTGAATTTCCGTAGATCAAGAAGGGGAGCCATGATTTATATGGTGCTGTGTATAGAATATTAGGAAAATGGACATAATTCAAAGTTCTGTCTTTACAGTAATTTGTAAAATATTAAGAGTAATGTTAATAGCAGCCAAAGAGCCAAGTGGACATAAAGACGAAACAAGTTAAGGCTGTCAGAAGGTATATTAATGATTATTTTAGAACTAATGATGCGTTGTTGTTCGGATGTAGACTTAGACCAGTGGTTCTCAACCTTTTTCTTTCCACTCACGTACAACTTTAAGTAATCCCTATGCCATAGGTGCTCTGTGATTAGTAATGGATTGGTTAAGGTGGGATGTGAGTGGAAAGAAAAAGGTTGAAATCACTGTTTTAATTGTACCTTATTGATTTGTTATGTGCACAGTCCATAACTCCAAAGGAAATGGGCCAATGACAATTTTTCTCAAGCAAAATATTTCAGTAACAATTGGGTCTAGAGCAGTGATTCTCATCCTTCCCTTCCCACTCACGTCCCACTTTAAGCCATCCCTTACTAATCACAGAGCACTGATGGCATAGGGATTACTTAAAGTGGTATGTGAGTGGAAAGACAAAGGGTGAGAACCACTAACTTAGACTGTTGTTAAATTTCCAGGACTGATAAAGGCCAAAAATAATTTCAAGCAAATTGTTCTATCAACTACATAAAAGGACTAGCCAGAGTTGACAACATTATTGGCATTGTGGTGTTTGGAACATGTTCTGACTATTAATCTTTCTTTTCTTTGGCTTGGCTTCGCGGACGAAGATTTATGGAGGGGTATGTCCACGTCTGCTGCAGGCTCGTTGGTGACTGACAAGTCCGATGCGGGACAGGCAGGCACGGTTGCAGCGGTTGCAAGGGAAAATTGGTTGGTTGAGGTTGGGTGTTGGGTTTTTCCTCCTTTGTCTTTTGTCAGTGAGGTGGGCTCTGCGGTCTTCTTCAAAGGAGGTTGCTGCCCGCCGAACTGTGAGGCGCCAAGATGCACGGTTGGAGGCGAGATCAGCCCACTGGCGGTGGTCAATGGGGCAGGCACCAAGAGATTTCCTTAGGCAGTCCTTGTACCTCTTCTTTGGTGCACCTCTGTCTCGGTGGCCAATGGAGAGCTCGCCCTAGAACACGATCTTGGGAAGGCGATGGTCCTCCATTCTGGAGACGTGACCCACCCAGCGCAGTTGGATCTTCAGCAGCGTGGATTCGATGCTTGCGGACTCTGCCAGCTCGAGTACTTCGATGTTGGTGATGAAGTCATTCCAATGAATGTTGAGGATGGAGCGGAGACAGCCCTGATGGAAGCGTTCTAGGAGCCGTAGGTGATGCCGGTAGAGGACCCATAAGTGTCTTCACACACACTTCTAAAAATGTCTTCTTTTGGTTGAGTGTGGTTTAAATAGAATCTCTCACTTCTGGCCCTCAGAAATTATTTGGTTTGTCAATCTGAGCCCACCACACAAAATACTTTGGGCTCCTTTACCACAACAAATTCAGAGAATGACATGGACGCAAGTGAGTTTTGGGAAGAGAACGGTGATATCCTGAACCATATTGACATTTCAAAGGAGAGTGTGTTGGTTGTGTTAAAGTGCTTAAAGGTGGACAAATCCCAATGGTCTGACCAATTGGATCTCAGCATACTGTGAGAAGCGAATTGGAAGCATGCTGGGGCCTTAGCAGAGATAATTAAATACCTGTGTTAGCCACAGGTGAGGTACGAGGATAACTAATGTCCCTTCATTAAAGTAGGGTTGCAAGGACAGCCAGGGAACAGCAGGTCAGTGAGCCTGACATCAGTGCTTGGAAAATTACTGGTAGGGATTTTGAGGAACAATATGTATTCGGAAAGGCAGGGATAGTCAGCATGACTTCCCTTGAGGGAGAAATGGGTCAAATGCAGGCAAATGGATTCAGTTGGATAGGTATCTTGGTCAGCATGGATGAGAGGGGCTGAAGGATTTGTTTCCTAACTATTGTCTACATTGAAGTAAATATAAAAAGTATAAAATGGTGAATGGTAATCCACTGAATTAAGATTATGAAACTGGAATTAACAGGAATCTACAAAGAGAGCTGGAATATTATTTTATATTGACAAGTGTGTATCATGTGAGGAGTTGATGTTATTGATTGTCACTGCCTATATGTGCATTCTACTACACAATTTCTCAACACAATTATTTACTAAAATGCTATCCATATATCCATGATATGACTTGGAAATCTGTTTTCCATTGTTACAGTTGAAACATGCCAGTAGCCAGTCAGACTATATGACCATCTAGGAACAAATGGAGGTTACAAAGCAGCATTTCTTGGGCTGGCAGAACATGCGTTACTTCTAAGCAGCTGAAAACTGGTAGCTTTGCTTCCCCATGGATTCAAATAACCATCATAATAGATTGCAGGCATTTCATTAAGTAAATGTAACAAAGAGGTAGGTGTCAAGTGATAGAACCGCAATTCACACTTTCATATCACAATCCATTTCCCTTTGACACATTTCTCCCCTTGCACCATGGATCTGTTCTCATGTCCTTCCTGTCTTGTTGATCAATCAGGAAGTTGTGGCTAGATTTAAGCTTTGAAGTAGGGCAATATTGCCAGAGTGTATTGTATCTGTTTAACACTGCATCAAAATATCAAACCTGTCACAAATTTTTATGGTGACATTGTATAAGAGGACTGAAAAGTACAAATCCTGTGTCTGCGGAAGACTTTCAACTCATTAGCAGGATAAAGCAAGCCCCGTGGAGATCCTTTCCCAGGACAGTACTCCCAGCTTTAAAGCTCATACCATTCATGTGTCCAACACCAGATACCCAAAACAGCCATTTTGAGCTCAACCAAAGCAAGTAGTTACTCAAAGAAAAAAGGAAAGATTTTAAGAGGGTCTTTAAAGCCACCATTGAAAAGTGTAACCTCCTCATGACAATCCTTGGCCTACGACCCAGCAAAATGGCTAATGAACATTTGGAATGCCGAATTCCTTTGGGAACATGTGGAAACTCAGCCAGAACAGCAGGACGAGCACTGCATTTCCCAAATGACCCTCCTGCCTGCCCCATCAAGCACCATCTGGTCTGCTGCACCAGGCGTACACATCCGAGATTGTCCTCATCAGCCACCTCACATCACAGAAGTGAACCATTTCTGGGCTATTTCAGAGGGCATCTGTAATGGAAGATTTGAACCTGTTTTTTTAAACTTGCAGCTCTGGGTTCTGCAAGGCTGAGAACCTGCTTGTGACTTAGAATCAGCAGACATAAGCTAAATTCCACCGAGGGGCCAGAGATGCTGTTATCTGACGAAAGGACATCTGGGTACCAAGAACATTTAATCTTCCTGCTTGTTTTGGTCACAGACTGTCAGAGGTCTAGCCTTGATGCAAAATAAACCATTGTATTCAAAGTGATAAGCTGAAAATTATGTTATTCGTTAGAAGCCTAGCATGCTAGCTTGCTAGCTTATCTTTCTTGCTGTGCTGGGAATAGGTGCTTGGGTAAGCAGTTTTTGGGGTAATATAAGTCATGGTCCCGCTGCTGAAGTTTGAGACTCTCTGAGAGGTGGCAACATCTCTCAGCAAGACGAACTTCTGGAGTCCAGCCAACGTCCTGGTCAGGGGAGGTGGAGAAGCTGCTACCGGCGCCCTGACAACTTACTACAAGTGTGCAGTCATTGCCTCGCTTCGGCAGTTGGGACCAGTCCAAGCATTGATAAGTATAGTTGGGAAGGGCTTGCATATTGTAGTGTGAATTTGTAATAAACATTTGTATAATCTGAACTGCTCTCGGTGTGTGTGTCTATTTTCTTTCGGTAGCTCAAACACTGTGACCAATCTAAAACGAACAAAATGAGAGGTATAAGTTTACCCAAGACAGCATCCTAGACTCCTTGAATTTGCTTTGTTTCTGGGGATCAAATACAAGTCAGACTGGATAAAGATGGAATGACATGAGTGAACCAGATGGGTTTTCAATACAACCTGACAGTTTCATGATCACCATTCCTGGTACAAGCTTTGTACAAATTGTATTTACATTTTCCAGCAAACATGATGGGGTCCCAACTCGTGTCATTTGATCAGTAATCTCTGCCTTTGTAACTGTAAGTTAGATTGGGAGAACGTATATCTTGAATCCATGGTGCATGATGAAGATAGTGAAATGGAGAGAGGAGAATTATTATTTAATGATATGTTGTATTGAGAATGTCACTCAGTGAGTCTGTAAGGGTAGAGCAGGTGGTCCTGAGAAGTTGTAAAAGAAACAGTGGCAGTAAGGATTCAATAGTTGAGCAGAAGATGTGTTAGAAAGAGAGAGAGAGAGAATGAAATAGAAGTAGTAAATGTTTGTGGCAAATTATACTCTTCTTTATGACCACAAACCTGCTTCAAGCCTGAGTCAGAAAACTCGCCATTCTTAACTCCAACCATACACCTGTTTGTGTGACAGTTTTAAATTTATACTGCTGATAACTTTTTTTTTCTTAGCCTTTGTCCTAAGTTTATAATTTTTTCCCCAAATTTAAACCTACAGCACAGTAACTGGCCCTTTCTGCCCAGGAGCCCGAGCCGCCCCATTACACCCAATTGACCTACACCCCCGGTATGGGTGGGAGGAAACCAAAGCACCTGGAGGAAATCCACTCAGAGACGGGGAGAACATATAAACTCCTTACAGCAGCACTGCAGTCGAATCCCGGTCGCTGGTGCTGTAACAGTATTACAGTAACTGCTACGCAAATCATGCCTCCTGATGTTTTAATCCACCGTATTGCTCTTGTATTCCAATCATTTATTTGTGTTACATTCCAGGCTTTTTTAAAGAATAAATTACAATTCCATGTAGTTACTTTGTTTAGAATTGGTTTCTCTACTAATACTTTGATGCAGCCCTTGTTTTGATTACAACCACGCTGGTTTTTTTTTCATTTAAATCCTGCTCCCATTTTTTTCGTGGAGAGGAATATATATACCAAAATGCTGGAGAAACTTAGCAGGCCATGTGGGATCTAGAGGAACCCATGTTTTGGGACTGAGCCCTTCATCAAGGTATGATTATTTGGCAAGAGAGGCAAAGGCACCATCTTACAGATGCTGTGTGACCTGCTCAGTTTCTCCAGCCCTTTTGTGTCCTCTATTACAACCCCAGCATCCGCAGACTTTTCTATTTAACTCCATTTTTTAAAAAAAATTCCATTCTGTTTTGTTTAACTCCCACTTTATGCTTGGATTTCATGGGTCCATCATAGATGCCATTAGCATTACTTTTCATATAGAAAATGCCAGCACTGGTTAGAATACAGATGCTTCTCATGGTTGAAATCTCTCTAAGCAGTTAGTGCTGCTATCTTACACTCTAGGGACCTGACTTAAGGTGCTTCAGGTGTCTGAATAAAGTTTTTATGTTCTTCCTCTGACTGCATGGGTTTCTGCTAGGTCCTCTGGTTTTCTCATATCCAAAGTCACCTTTGGCTGCTGTAAATTACTTCTTCATGTCAGTAAATGGCAAAAGAATTGAGAAGGAGTTAATGGGCTACAGGGATAAAAGAATGAGAATAGGCATGGACTCAATGGGCTAAAGGTCCCTTGTGTGGTGACATGCAAAATGAAATTCTGGATCTAGTTTTAAAGGACAGTTGAAAAATTCAAATTCATGCCTGCATTATAAAGTCTTCGAACTGTCTTATCAGTGTCCTGTGAAATAACATCATGTCCAGCGCGATCCATGTCACAAAAATAGGATGTCCCCCTCATTTTGATTCCCCCATTGGATGTTCCCACATACAGTGTGAGTGATCTTGGCTAGATTGCAGCAAAGACATTCCTGTCAGGCTCATTTTACCTAATCTGGGGAAGGATTTAATAAACACTTTGACATTTTTCAGCATCTTTGTTCAAGAATGTGCAACTTGATTCGGACCTGATTTGCTGCTACTCCTGAAACTGAAACTCACCAAGTATCACTTCCACGAGAATAGAGGAGTGGAAGAGGAAAGGAAAGGAAAATCTGAAAATTATTAAGAAGGGCACAATAGTTCATGTGTGATCATTTTCTTTTTGGTTTATACCTTCTATCTGCCAGGATGGGTGAAAATTTCCATCTGGTGATGAACTGCAGTACTTCAGCACACATCATGCCAACCAACATAAAATGGTGAGCTGAAAACTCTTGAGCTACATGCCTTCCGTCATGGAAAGCACGCTGAACTGCAGTGCTCTCTGCAGCTTTTCACGCTGCACCGCAGATCCAGGCCTGAGGTCAGAAGATGGAATGCAACTTCTACAGCAGCTGTGTAAACTTCAATTAGTAAGTCTGAAACACAATAACTCAAATACTTTGGTAAATATCCCTTTGAAGTAATTTCATATTTTTGCCATTAAATTTGGTTCTCAAAGTGGTGGGTTGTGTCAGGATATAGCAATACTGATCAACTTGTAATATTTTATTTTCTGATTAATAATATTATGGGGTCAAGGAGGGAATACGCACACTAAGAACGATAATAGATATGATCAGATCATAATCCCCAGTGCTTGCTTTGCATTTTATTTATATAGGGATAGAACTGAAAAATGTCCTTGGTTATCAAAGCTTGTGACTCTGGATCATCTTGTCTAATGACGCCGATGCTTCTGCTAAAGAGTTGAAGGCAGATCAAAAATTTCCGCCTTTTTCTCCACCCTCTACCACCATCCTCCTCCACCTGGAAGAACTTGTCCTCACTTGAAATAACTTCTCCTTAACCTCATCTCACTTCCTTCAAATCAAAGGTGTAGCTATGGGTGCCCACAGGGGACCCAGCTACGCTTGCCTGTTTGTAGGCTTTGTGGAACAATCCATGCTACAAGTTTACACAGGCAAGGCCCCTCTACTCTTCCTCCGTAATATGGATGACTACATCGGGGCTGCCATATGTACCCATGATGAGCTCATCAACTTCATTCACTTAATGGCCATCTTCCAACCTGATCTCAAACTCACCTGGTCCATCTTCAACAACACTCTCCTCTTTCTGATCTAGTAAAATCAAACCAAAATGCTGGAGGAACTCAACTGGTATTTTGAGCATCTATAGGAGACAAACATTTTGGGCTTGAGCCCTTCTTCAAGGAATAAGCAGAACAATCCAAAAGGAGGAAATCTCAGAATTCAAACAATGGGGGAGGAGTCCAGATCAACAAAAGGTGTTAATTGGATATGATAAGGGAAGAGGTAAGAATTTATCATGTTTGTGTGAAAGGAGATGGAATGGAGAGGCAGAGATAGGGAAAGGCCATGGGATAAAATGTGGTGGTGGGGGTTAACTAAAGCCAGAGAAGTCAATATTAATGCTATCCAGTGGAGGGTGCCCAGTAGGAAGATAAGGAGCTGTTCCTCCAGTTACAGGTTGTCTCAGTCTGGCAGTGTAGGAGACCACAGACAGGCATGTCAGCAAGGGGGAATTGAAATGGGTGGCCACTGGGAGACCCACACAGAGATGAGGCGCTCAACAAAGTGATCTCCCAGACTCTCCAATGTAGAGGAGACCACAATGGAAGTAGCGGATCCAGTAGATGACCCCTACAGATATACAAGTGAAATGTTGCTTCACTTGGAAGGACTGTTTAAGGCCCTGAATGCCGATGTGCAACAAGAACAGGATTCCTCTTGTCCTCACCTACCACCCCACCAGTCTCCACATCCAACACATCCGCCACCTACTAAATGATCCTACCACCAGACACATATTCCCCTCTCTGCCTTCTACAGGGACCACTCCCTCTGTGTCCACCTTGTCCACTCCTCCCTCCCCACCAATAGTCCCCTTGGGACTTACCCCTATGACCACAGGAGATGCTCCACTTGTGCCCATACCTCCATCCTCAGCACCATTTGAGGCTTCATACAGTCCTTCCAAGGGAAGCAATATTTCACTTGTGAATTTGCAGGGGTCATGCACTGCATCTGGTGCTCCCGCCATGGTCTCCTCAACATTGGAGAGATTGGACGCCAACTGGGAGATCGCTTTGTTGAGCACCTCAGCTCTGTCCACTGCAATAGTGTGGATCTCCCAGTGACCACCCATTTCAATTCTCCATCACAATCCCTTGCTGACATGTCTGTCCATGGTCTCATGCACGGCCAGACTGAGTCCACCCATAAACTGGAGGAACAACACCTCATCTTCCAACTGGGCACCCTCAAACTGGATGACATTAATATGGACTTCTCTGGCTTTTGTTAAACATCCCCTCCATCTTCCCCATCACCTTTCCCTATCTCTGTCTCTCCATTCCATCTCCTTTCACACAAACATGATAAATTCTTACCTCTTTCCTTATCATATCCAATTCACACCTTCTGTTGGTCTGGATTCCTTCCCCAATGTTTGAATTCTGAGATTTCCTGCTTCTTGATTATTCTGCTTATTCCTTGAAGAACACCTCAGGCCCGAAACGTCAGCAATATATTTTTGTCTCCTATGGATGCTGAAAAGAGGTCGAGTTCCTCCAGCATTTCAGTGTGATTTTTACTACAATGACCGTGTCTGCAGACTTTCGTGTTTCTCCCCTTCCTGGATCTCCATCTGGGGAGGCAAGCTTTCCACCGACATATATTACAAACCCATCTACTTCCCATAACTACACATCCTCACACACTGTTCCTTGGAAGGATTCTATTCCCTTCTCTCAATTTCTCCATCTCTGCCACATCTGTTCCCAAGATGAGGTTTTCCAGTGCAGATCTTCTGAAATGTCTGCCTTCTTCCACAAACATGGCTTCCCCTCCACCACCATCAATTCAGCATCTCCTCCATTTCCTGTTCATCTGCCCAGACCCCCTCTTCCCTCCAGACACAACAAATACAGGTTTCTCTTATCCTCACCTACCACCCCACCAGCCTCTACATTCCAATACATTTGTCCTCTGGAATTTCCAACAGGATCCCACGATCCAACCTCTTCCTTTCTCCTCCACTTTCTGCCTTCTGTAGGGACTGCTCCCTTTGTGACTCCCTTGTGCACTCATCCCTCCCCACTGATTAGCTCCTCAGCACCTTCTCCTGTGGTCACAGGTGTAACACTTGTACCCACACCTCCTCCCTCACCACAGTCCGTGGCCCCAAACAGGAGGTGCAACACTTGTACCCACACCTCCTCCCTCACCACAGTCCGGGGCCCCAAACAGGAGGTGCAACACTTGTACCCACACCTCCTCCCTCACCACAGTCTGGGGCCCCAAATAGGAACACTTGTATCCACACCTCTTCCCTCACCACAGTCCGGGGCCCCAAAAAAGCCTTTCAAGTTAAGCAAAACTTCACATGTATCCACAGGACTGATTTACTGTGTTTGGTGCTCCCTTTGTGGCCTTCTGTTCATTGGAGAGACTAGGTGCAGACTGGCAGATCGCTTCACCGAGCACCTTCGCTCTGTCCGCACCAGTGACAGAGACCTCCCAGTGACCAACCATTTCAGTTCTACATCACATTCCCATACTTGTATATCTGTCCATGGTCTCTTGTATTATCCCACCAAGACCACTCGTAAATTGGAGGAACACCACCTGATTTTCCATCTGGGTGATTTTCTGGATGGCATTAATATTGACTTTTCCGGTGTCTGCTAACCTGTTCTCCTTTCCTCCTTTCTTCCCTTCCCCTGTCAGTGATTTTTTTTTTCCTGTTCTCCTTTCCTCCTCCCTTCCCTTCCCCTGTCAGTGATTTTTTTTCCCCCCAGCCTCTGATCCATTTCCCTATCACCTCGGCTCCTTTCCCTTCATCCCCTCCCTCTTGTATACACCTATCACCTGCTAGCCTGTGCTCCTCCCCCTCCCCTTACCTTCCCCCCCTCCTTCTTATTTAGATGTCTGCACTCCTTAAAAAGGCCTTAGGCTCGGACTGCCTTTTGCTCCTCATGGATGCTGCATGACCTGCTGAGTTTCTCCAGCACTTTCGTGTGACCGCTTTAAACACCTACAACTTGAACTAAACTTGGACACTTAATCTTTTAGCTAAATGTTTATTTTTTCCATCCCTGTGAAATACCTTAGGATATACTCCAAACTTAAAGGTCTATAAATGTAAGCTATTGTTAATTGTGCACACAATGATGATAATGTAAAGATTATAAAGGGAAATGCAATTTGCCTCAGCATCAAAAGTTAGACTCGAATTGGGCAAAAATGCTTCATCTCTGTTACTGCCTTCCACAACATCATCAAATCTATGTTTAATATTATTTTCTTGGACAAATATCGGTCTGCAGAATTGTTCAGTAATGCATTTTTAAGTTGTAATCAGGATTAAATGCTTATTGTGATCATAATGTTTGTATAAATAATGCCTGATTTTTTGACAGAAAAAAATGTCTGAAGCTGAACACGTGTCCCCTGTGCTACTTGGAATGATGGGCACCTTATTATCATGTGGGATACTCCTGGCCCTCTTTTTTCTCCTCTTCACCATCAAATTCAAAAATAATAGGTACAATTATCAGTATAATCTTAAGGTTCTGAGATGTACTTCTTAGTGAGAAAGATATCTAAGCACTGCATTGCATTGACAATGTTTAAATTGAATTGCTGGTCTGGCCTGAAAAACTAGTTGTTCTTGGGTCAGAAAAATGGTAGAATTAGTGACCTGTATCACTGCATCCTGAAGAAAGGCAAAGTCATGCACTCAGATTACATCATACAAGGAGGCCATGGAGCCCATTACATGCCAGTGGGAATAAAAAGCCATTCAGTCTAATGCCACTTTCCAACTTCTGTAGGTAATGGTGCTTGTGTACAAATCCAGATGCTTTTGAAATATTTTTAGGATCTTTTTCTCCATTAGCCATTGTGGGAGAGAGCCCAAATGGAAGATGAGGTATTGTTCCTCCAATTTGCATGCAGTCTCAGTCTGGCAGTGCATGAGACCATGGACAGACATGCGAGATTGAAATGGGTGGCCACTGGGACATCCACACTCTTGCAGTAAACAGAGTCAAGGTACTGAACAAAGCAATCTCCTAGTCTGCATCCTGTCTCTCTGATGTAGAGGAGACCACAATGGGAGCACCGGATACTGTAGACTATTCTCTTTTAAGATGGTATCCCTCCTTAAGGCTCACAAGTTGTGCAAGATGCCATAACCTCGCTAGAATAAGCTGCCATTGATAGAGCTTCAGTGTCTAAGTAAACTTCTAAACCTTCAAAAGAGGTTGCAGCAAGTATCAGGATGTCTTCAAACCAGGTTTACTCAAAAATGCCACCAACATGAACGGGGATGATGGGTAGTACCAACAAGGCATTAAATATCTGGAGATTAAAGTAGATAAAGACTTACACAACTTGTACAAACTTAACATAACATAACAACAATTACAGCACGGAAACAGGCCATTAGGCCCTTCTAGTCCGCACCAAACCAAACACCCCTTTCTAATCCCACCTCCCTGCACAATGCCCATAACCCTCCATCTTCTTCTCATCCATATACCTGTCCAACCTTTTCTTAAATAATACAATTGACTCCGCCGCCACTATTTCTCCCGGAAGATCATTCCACACAGCTACCACTCTCTGAGTAAAGAAGTTCCCCCTCATGTTACCTCTAAACCTCTGCCCCTTAATTCTTAACTCATGTCCTCTTGTTTTAAACTTTCCTCCTCTTAACGGAAATAGTCTATCCACAATCCATTCTGTCTATCCCTTTCATAATCTTAAATACTTCTATCAAATCCCCTCTCAACCTTCTACGCTCCAAAGAATAAAGACCCAATCTGTCCAATCTCTCCCCATACTCCAGATGCTTAAACCCAGGCAACATTCTGGTAAACCTTCTCTGCACTCTCTCCACTCTGTTTATATCCTTCCTATAATTAGGCGACCAGAACTGCACACAGAACTCCAAATTAGGCCGCACCAACGTCTTATACAATCTCAACATCACCTCCCAACTCCTATATTCCATGCAATGATTGATAAAGGCCAGCATACTAAAAGCCTTCTTCACCACCCTATGCTCTGGAAGATTGAGGAGGACTTGGTCAGATGGAGGATGCTGCCATATTGATGGGCAGAGTCAACTGTTGGAATGAAAGTGACGCCAAGGCTCCAATATCTTGTCCAATCATTACCCATTTCATTGCCTCAGGGTTTTTTGAAAATGCTCAACAAATGTGTCAGAAAGTTTCTGTCGAATGGAAAAGTAGCTAGAATCTCCATGGAAAGGTTGACAAAGGATTATAACTTGCAGGGTTTAAAATGACCAGATTTCAAAAAGTATAACTGGGCAGCCCAAGCGAGGTTTATCACCTCATTCTTTGAGGGAGGGATCCTCCCTCACGGGCACAAATTGGACACTTTGTAGGTGAAGACATAGCCGAATACCAAATACCATAGTGGATACCAAATTACTCACAAAAAAAATGGATAACCCCATCCTAAAGCATGTACTCCAGACATGGAAAAGAGTAAAACTGTGTATTGGATGGAAGGTGGGGACATTCCCCAAAACGACCCTGATCCAGAATAATTTAATACCCTTGACTCTGGATAATAAAATCCCGGACACCTGTGCCAGAAGGGGATCAGGTGTATTGAGGATTGTTACAAATTGGGGCAGCATATACTATTTGAGCAAATGAAGAACAAATACGAATTGCCTAACAGAACATTCTCTTGCTATCTCCAAATAAGATCTTTCTTAAGGCAAATATTGGGACCATCTATGACCCTACCTAGATGTAGTTACATGGAGATTCTAATTTGACAGGGGAATGTGTATAAACTGTATCTCTAAGATGTATTACATATTCCAAAGTGAGGGCCCAAAGCCGGGCTTATACAGGGAGAGATGGGAGTTGGACTTGGGCAAAACAATCAATGAAGAGTGGTGGCGAGTCCTGTGTTTGGACAGTGTGACTGGTGTCATTAACACCAGATACAGGTTGGCGCAATATAACTTCTTGCACCAGCTGTACCTCACACCACAAAAATTACATAAGTCAAAGCCTGAAATTTCAGAAATGTGCTTTAGGTGTGTGGTGGAGGTTGGAACTTTTGTCCACTCCACGTGGTTGTGTACAAAGGTGAGATCCTTCTGGGAACACCTGGGGGGACATTCTGAAACAAATTACAAAAGTAGATTTTCCACAGAATCTAGAGTTGTACCTTCTGGGAGACATTGGGGAGGCGTAGTTTAGACTGACAAAATACCAAATTCCATTTATGAAGGTTGCCAGGAAGTATATAGTGGTTTTGTGGAAATCCAACTCCCAACAAAATACCATACAATGGAATATGGAAAAGCAGAATTGCATTCCCCTGGACAAAATCGCATACAATCTAAGGAAGAATGTACGACCTTACTTGAAATATATTGGCACTCAAATAGATTAGTTCCCCCCACCAACCGAAATAGGGATATTGTAGCAATCCGCCCCTGGCAGGGACTAACAAAATGGGACGTGGCGCAGATGGCGTGTTTTCTTTTCACTTGTTTTGGTTTTATTTTAAGTTTCTTTTCAGTTTTTCATCTTTGTTACTTAGTTATTAAAATTCCTAGATTTCTGGAGGGTTCATTGGCCCCACTGCCATTTGTATCAGTGTAAATTAATTGTCCATATTTTCTGCTTTATGTGGGGGTGGGGAGGGGGATAAATACAGAATCTGTATAGACAAACAAATGTTGGAAAAATTTGATTGTTGAATTTTGAGAGTCTATGAAAATGAAAAATAAGATTTTTTTTGAAAAAAATCCCACCAACAGGTAGAGTTTCATATCTATGGGACCTGAACGGATATTAGGGACTCAAATGGATATTCGGGAGTTGAAATTGTTCATGGGAGTCCCTAGGAACTAGTTTACTAATATAGGTGTGGAAAAGACCATTTTATTCTGGGTGTTCAATGTAATTAACAAATCCTATGATCTTTAATCCAGTAGAGCTTCTTGAAAAGTTTATATTTATTTGCTTCTGCCTCCAATTCTTATCTTCTACTTCTTAATCCCTACTTCTAACTAAACTTGGGTCACCTAATCTCACCTGATTTCTGGACCAGTATTCAAATTGAGGTAACTAAATTTAAATAGGCAGGCCTCAGAATATTAACATGAGCAGTGAAGGCACAGTGGACCTCCTCCAGACTCTGCAGGCTTCTCCAGTGATGTACATTACTCTATATATTAACATTATTGAAATGAAAAATGTTATTTTGGAACTTGTCATCATATTGTGTAGAATTCAATTTTGTTATTTGAAAAATTCATATTGAACTTTTTGCCTCTGCTATAATTACATTTGTCAGGATCGTGAAAATGACCAGCCCAAATCTCAACATCGTAACAATTGTAGGAAGTGTTTTCACATATATCAGTGGTTACATGTTTGGGTTTGAGGAAGGAAGAACAGCTACAGCAGAAATTTCAATCAAGCTGATCTTTCAGGTGAGGAAATACAAAGAATCCTGCACTGGTGAAAATGTGAGAAATGTGAGATTCAGGAGTTCACATTTTTTGGTTTTGCTGCATTTTGTTTTGAGTAAATATTATCAGGTGGAGACATTTCTATCATTTAATCTGGCCTGTCAATGAAAACCTGTCATTAAAAAAAACACATTGGCAAGATTGAAATCTGTTGTGCCAGACTTCACCATGAATATAATGGAGAAATAATTTTTTCTCTGTGAAAACTTTCAAATGTGCGTGAAGCTCTCACATTATAACCATATAACCATATAACCACTTACACCACAGAACAGGCCAGTTCGGCCCTACTAGTCCATGCCGTAGCAAATCTCCACCCTCCTAGTCCCACTGACCAGCACCCGGTCCATACCCCTCTAGTCCCCTCCTATCCATGTAACGATCCAGTCTTTCCTTAAATGTAACCAATGATCCCGCCTCAACCACGTCTGCCGGAAGCTCATTCCATATCCCCACCACCCTCTGCGTAAAGAAATTTCCCCTCATGTTCCCCTTATAATTTTCCCCCTTCAATCTTAAACCATGTCCTCTAGTTTGAATCTCCTCCTTTCTTAATTGAAAAAGCCTATCCACATTTACTCTGTCTGTCCCTTTTAAAATCTTAAACACCTCTATCAAGTCCCCCCTCAATCTTCTACGCTCCAGAGAAAAAAGCCCCAGTCTGCACAACCTTTCCCTGTAACTCAGACCCTGAAATCCTGTCAACATTCTCGTGAACCTTCTCTGCACTCTCTCTATTTTGTTTATATCTTTCCTATGATTTGGTGACCAAAACTGTACACAGTACTCCAAATTTGGCCTCACCAATGCCTTGTACAATTTCATCATAACCTCCCTACTCTTGAATTCAATACTCCGATTTATGAAGGCCGACATTCCAAATGCCTTCTTCACCACACCATCTACCTGAGTATCAGCCTTGAGGGTACTATTTACCATAACTCCTAAATCCCTTTGTTGCTCTGCACTCCTCAATTGTCTACCATTCAATGTATATGACCTATTTAAATTTGCCTTTCCAAAATGTAGCACCTCACATTTATCTGTATTAAATTCCATCAGCCATTTCTCAGTCCACACCTCCAGCCTTCCTAAATCACCTTTTAATCTAGGTTGGGGATAAACTGTTTTTCTGTGCAGTATAGAACGAAGGTTGCAGATAAGGGTGATGATGAAATTATGCATTATTTAACATCATTTAATATCATGTGACTTGATATTTTAAGGTTTGAATTTAATTCACATAATTATATTTATTTAAAATAAGGATTATGTGGTATTGTGGCGGTCCGAAACGGGCTGCCTCACAAAGTGAAGGACGAACGCGACGATCCAGCAGGCTGCACGAGGCCCGCAGTGCTGGCTTCCAATTGGCCACAACTAAAGGACCCTAACTGTCCTATCAAGGAAAGCGGATCACAGAAGCACCAATCAGCACTGAAGGAGCTCTGCCCACGCCCCTCATGTTGAGAATAAAAGCAGGGCTGTGAGCCCAATTAAGCTCAACTACACTTGGGGTTCCTGTTCTTTCTGGGAACTGTGTTTTTTCTGAGCTAACCTGCATACAGCTCTAACCTCTCCTGCACTATAGGCTCCACAGAGCCATAGCTTGTAGCAGCTAGCTACAGTATAATGCAGGTATATATCTTGTGCTTTGGAAGGCAAATGTTTCTACATAATATAACAAATAATATCTTAAAATTCAAAGATAAATTTGATTCAAAATTTAAAAATTAAACAAGTGCGATGCAAGTATTTTGCAAAAACAATTCAAATCTGCAATGCATACAAGAAATAAAGGCTTGTACATTTTTAAACTCCTAATTTGTTGTTCATACATAATACACATACTTTCAAAAAGTAGAAGCTGGTACAAAAAGAGGAAGAATAAAAAAAAAATGCAAAGCATTTAAATTACTCAGAAAGTTGCTATTCATTTGCTTTGACAGGTCACAGCTGATCAGGGAATGTAACCTTCGGAAACCATCTGAACATGAAAAGGAGGAGTGGAAGTAAATTAAGATTACATCTGATTTGATTATTGACCACATCTTCATTTTCTTGTCTGGACCCCCTTTCATCCCAAAATCTACCCTTTAACAGACTTAGAACATGGAAAGTTGCCAATCAAGCCATAACACTTAAGCTTTCTTTTTGAAAGAACCATTCGACTCGTTTTGCTTCCCTTCCCTTTCTCTACTGTCCAAAATTTCCTTTCATAATTGGTTCTTTCAGGTAGTGTATTCCAAAACATTAAAGATCTGATTATTTTTCATCTGGTTCTAAATAGAAGCCCTTTGGGTACCAATTTGCTCTCACCATCAGTTTCTTTTTTCCAATCAACCAATCAATAGCTCTTAGTTTTTAACATTTTTTCTAGATCTCTGAGGAGAACAATCTATTTTCTGTGCTTTCCTTGAACTACCCTCCCTTGGCATTATTTTGGATAAATTTCTCCAACCTGATGTCTTGCCTGGAGCATAAATATCTGAATTGGTGCCCAATGAATTGCCTGAAGTCTGATCATTGACATAAAAAAAACCCCAGATTTTTTAAAATGTTGTGCTGTATGTGTCAGGTTTTAAGATTGTGGTTTTTTAAAAAAAAATCATCAACTAATTCTGCCTTCTTCAGAGATCTGTGCATGTCAACTACAGCGTTTCTGAAATCCCTTTAAGATTAGATTGTTTTAGGAACACACAAATAAAAGCAGAAATATACCATTCAGTCCTTCAAGCCTGTTCCACTATTCAATGCAATCCTGGCATATACTTCATTTCAGTCACATATTTGTTCTCATTCCTCCCCTCAATTACATTTTAATCCAGAGATTCAAACACTTCCTCCTTCAGTATGCTCAGCTACTTGGTTTCCATTCTGCTCCTCATTCCATCTTCCAGAAGCATGGCATAAGTATGGCTCGTGCTTCATTGCTACTCAGAATACAGCAGCCTGCGTGATTTCCTCTATTGACCCTATTAATCATTTACAGAATGCATTGCTGCAATTCACAAATCTTATTAAATGATACCTTCCAAGAACATGACCTCTACTCTCTAGAAAGATAAGGGCCGCAGATGCATGGAAACATTATGCCAATTACAAGTTTTCTTCCAAGTTACACCATTCTGACTTGGAAAAGTATTCCTCCTCCTTCATTATGGCCAAGTTGAAAAAGTTGAAATTTTGGAATTCCCTATGGAATAACACCAAGAGTATACTTTCACCAAAAAATTGGATAGAGGAAAGTTTATCAGCCAGAAAACAAAGTATAGGAATATTCTGATTTTTCTCAAAAGAGAGACTTCATTTAAAATCCTGTGACCTCAGGGCTTCGTGAAGGTTGTCCGGGGAAGCAGAGTACTGGTACCAGGCATCAGAAAACAGGGAGACTACCCCCTGTTTGAGAAGGAGAAGCAGAGATCAGCCTATGGGACAGTCACCATGGCAGTGGACCAGTCAGGAGATCTGTGGCTGAAGATCACACAGGCTTTTGGTAATTTGAGGCGAGGAACCCATTCAGGCTGCAAGTGACAGCATTCAAAGGACTTATACCAGGATGGAGACTGGCTGAAGAGATAGCAGATATCAGAACCAGGATGCAAGAGGATGCTGAAGGCTTCCTGTTCATTTTGGAGTTTTGGATCTGGAGCTCAGGTTGTTGATGGTTTGGACTGAAGTCTGTGTGGTTGCAGGAGAGCTGGAGGCAAATCATGGACACTCAGTGACTCTGAAGGGCCTCTTTTGTTTTTCTCTCTGAATGTAAGGGGGGCTGGGCAATTTCTCCTGATGGAAAATTTTTGTCTGCCTGATGGTAGACTAAAATAAGTGTCATGTAAATATTACATCTGTTTTATTACATGACAATAAAAGAATCTTGAATCTTAATTTGGCAAAGAAATTGTGTCTTATTTCCATGTTTGCTGCTAATACAAATGTATGTGGGATTATAAGCAGGAAATTTAGACATGCTAAATGAATGGATAAGAAAGTGGCTTATGGAATATTATGTGGAAGAAATGTTACATGGTGTGTTATGAGGACCCCAAAACCCAGCAGTAATAGATATTCACCAAGACAAATGGTTACTTAAACAAAAAATACTTTTAATTATCTTTAAACATGAAAATGGGATCACACTTTAACTTATCACTATTAACTTAACTAACATAACTTAACCCCCCCCCTCCCTCTAATTCCAAGTGCACATGTATGTAATGTGTATGTAAGTTCAGAAAAGTTCTTTGGTTCACAGTCCAATCTCACTTCTCATTCCTCCAAGTTTACTGGTTGTAGGCAATTCTTATACTGTGCACAGAATTTAACATTTATGAAGATCACCAGGCTTTGGTGCTTGAAATGTAAATGGTTACCGCTCAGGAAGGTTCTTGTCGGTTTTCAGAGAGATATTTGTTGTTCTTGGACACAAAGTGATTCCTTTTAATCAGCCACTTCAGTGTCTTGCTGAAGAAACTTGCCCCATCAGGGTTTTCCAGGTGATAATCTCTTTCTTTCAGGTCACCAGAATTCCTTTTTGTTTCCCTTATTTCAAGTGAAATATTAGGTAGTCCAGTCCTCTCCTCTTGCATGAATCACAAGGGCTTTGACCAGGCTGAACTAAGCACTGGTCAAATGAGGTTTTCCATAAGCTTGCCAGCTTGTCCTGTTCCAGTCCTAGCTGCTGATGCTGTTTGTAGCACTGCAGAACTGATCTCTCTCTCTCTCTCTCTCAGAGAAGAGCCTGTTTAACTCTCTCTGCTTGCAAAAACCACCTGAACCTCTTAGAACAGCAAGCTGCACTCCAGACAGCCTGCAGCTCTGAACTACTCCTCCAATCTCTTTCATCTGTTGCTTTTCAAAACAACAATCCATTAGTGAAGTCTATTGGACTCTCCCAAAAGTTTTTGAAAGGCCCCCAGGAGCCACCCTGTCTGGCTTGAGCAGAGCTCCAGTATTTTAAATGAGATCTGTTTTGAAGTGTTTGTATGTGACCTACACTAAAAAACCTGCCCTAATTTATCTCCCAAAAACATGTCTATATAAAATACAAACACAACATAATCTGTCACAAGTGAATAGCCCCTTTAAAGAGGATTTGAGTATAGAAGTAACATTGTGAGAACACATCTGGCATATTTTGTACAGTTCGGATATATCTTGCTACGAAGGGATTGTAATGAAAATTCGCCAGGATGTTTCCTGAAATGGCAAATTTGTCATGAGTTGAGATTAAATAGATTTTCAGTACTGTATAGAATTAGAAGAATGATTGATGATGTCATTGAAACATACAAAATACTTTCAGGCACAGAGAAAAGATGCTTCACTATAAGACATAGGAACAGAATTGAGCCATCAGCTTATCGATTCTGCTCGGCCAATTGACCATGGCTGATTTATTTTTCTCTCAAACCCATTCTCAAGCCTTCTCCCTGTAACCTTTGACATCCTGACTCATCAAGAACCAATTAGCCTCTGCTTTAATTATACCCAATGATGACCTCCACAGTTGTCTGTGGCAATGAATTCCACAAATTTATTCCCATTTGGCTCAAGAAATTCCTGCTCATCTCTGTTCTAAAGGGATGGATTTTTATTCTGAGCCTGTGTCCTATGGTATTAGATTCTCCCGCTATTGGAAACATTCTTTCCATATCTACTCTAGCCAGGCCTTTCAATATTTAGTAGGTTTTGATGAGATACTCTCACATCTTTGTACATTCTCACCATATCTGTATGTGTTTTTTCTTCAGGGGCTCCAGTTTCCTCCCACCATTCAAAACGTTTGAGGGGGTTGGGGTGGGTGTAGGTTAATAGGGTGTAAATTGAGTAGCATGGACCCATGGGCTGAAATTGCCTGTTACCGTGCTGTATGTCTAAATTCTAAAAATCTTTGAGCTTCAGCAAGTACAGGCCCAGAGTCATCAGATGTAAACCTTCTAATCACCATGATCATTCTCAGAAACTTCCTCTGGATCCTCTGCTAAACCAGCACATACTTCCTCAGGTATGATCCAAAATTGCTCACAATACTCCAAATGTGGTGTGACCAATGCTTTATAAAGCCTCCATTTACATTCTTGTCCTCTTGAAATGAATGCTAACATTGCATTTACCTTCCTTACTCTCGATTCAACCTGCATGTTCAGTTTGGGGAATCCTTCATCATGACTCCCAAGTCCCTTTGGACCTCCACTTCGGAATTTTCTCCCCATTTAGAAAATAGCCTACTTCTTTATTCCTTTTGCTTCTCTTCCTCTGCTTGATAGGGGTGCTGGACAGGTGGCACCTCAGGCAAACAAAGTAAACAGATTTAGTATTTATGAATATAACGATAAAGCTTCTGAAAGGGCCAGATAGCCTACTCCAATTCCTCATTTTATTAAGAACCAGAACAGCTTAAGGTCACCACTGACATCTAGCTTTCTGAGGGCAATTAGGAAAGGCAATTAAATATTACCCTGGCCAGTGATCCCAATACCCAAGAATAAATAAAAATATAAATCGTTAGTCACTTCTACAATGAAAGGTTACCATTAAAAGCAGTAGACATTTTCATATGAAACAGGAATCATTAATTAGCTTCAATCACAATATAATCAGTGAAATATTTTAAATGAATAAAACTGTGGCAGGTCGCAAACAAATAAATTTAATCATAGTGAATTAAAACAATAACAATCATTAGTAAATTAACAAATGTATGCAAAAGCAGCCAAAATCAAAAGAATATAAATCCAGTGAATAAATTAATCTTGCAGGGCATGCATACCAACTGATTAACAAATTCATGAAACCAAACCGTGAGTTTGTTTGGAGAGGAGTCATCTTTGAATTAGGAGCAGGAGGCAGTGTCAGAACTCAAGCACACATTGCCATGAGGAGAGGTAATTGTGTTTGTGGTTGGACAACACAAACAGATACACTGCAGGAGGAAATAATTAGAGCACTGTAGTGGAGAGTGTGGACAGGCGAACACAGAAGTGGAGTGGAGAGGCAACCTGACTAAGAGTTTGGCAAAAAAAACAGGAGCCAAATGTTGGCTGAAGTGAGTAGATAGTCTGGAGTTGGGGGGTAGTTTGATTGGGAAAGAAAGGCAGAGAGGCAAGGAGTGCAGACTCAGCACATTTTGAGGAACCCAATGAGTGGTATTCAAATGGTTTTCACACTAGAACTGCTTCAGGTCAAAAATGAAGACTCGGAGTCATCAAACTGTAAAACACCGAAATCGCCCCTCTCAGCCCACCTCATGCTTGATGGTGTCTCACTGCAGTCCCACTTCCCATGTCTCTCAACTCCTTTCCTATCCAAATACCTTAAATGTAATAGTATCAAAAGGAAAAGGACGCTGACCATATATCCTATCTATGACCCTCAATTTTGTAAGCCTTGATGAGGTCATCAGTCAGTCTACTATGTTGGAATGAGAGTAAACTCAGCCCAATCAATCTCTCCTTATAAGTCCTTCATTCTAGACAATATCCTGATGAGGATATATTCTGCACTCTCTCTAATCTTATCACATTCTTCCTGTCATGTGGCAACCAGAACTGTGCATAATGCTCCATGATGGCCCAACTTTTATTCTCAATATCTCAATATACAGATGCAAGCAGATCAAATGTCTTTTTCACCCCCCTATCCACCTATGTTGCCATGTTCAGGGAGTGATGGGCATTAATGCTTCTCAGGTCACTTTCATGTACCTTGTGAAAAGTATTTTCTTGCACTTGTCTGGGTTAAATTCTATCTTTTACCACTCTACTCAACTTTATGGCTGATTGATCTATGTCCTATCGTATCATTAAACAAACTTTGTTGTCATCTGTGACTCCACCAATTTTTGAGTCAGCAAATTTACTAATCATCTCCTACATTCTCATTCATGTCATTTGTACATATATATATATATATATCATGAACAAAAAAGGTCCTTGTGATATATCGCAATACAAATTTTCAGCAGAATGACACCCATCCACTACTACCCTTTACTTCCTGCCACTAATTTAATTTTGGAACCATTTCACCAACATGCCTTGGATTCCTCAATCAGATTTGAGACGTGACCTTCCCTGTACAAAACTTGACATCTGCTAATCAGTAGCTGGTACTTTTTGGATTAAGACAAAGCATTTCTATTCAGGAGTAACAGGTGGTCAATATAATCAAATCCTTAAATATGATTAGAAAATTTAAAGCTTTATTTCTGCACACTGGAACTATTTGTGTATTTTGAGGGATCAAGTTAAAATTGTTCAAATTTTGGTGTAGTTTTCATAAAGTGATTAGGATCCAACCAGAGGCTTTTTATTCATTGCATAGTGCAATGTCACCATCTAATGGCCAGGGAGTTGCAAGTGCAACACGATCATCCATTAACTTTACAAACTGTCTTTCTTGCACGTGCTTGTTATATATTGTGAACTTATTTTCCATTGCATTTTTTTAGGTGAAAGGTAAGAGTTGTGACTGGGTCATTTACTATGATCATGCATGAAACATAGAAACATAGAAGATAGGAGCAGGAGTAGGTCATTCGACCCTTCGAGCCTGCTCCGCCATTCAACGAGATCATGGCTGATCTTAAAGTTCAGTACCCCGTCCCCTCCTTCTCTCCATAACCTTTAATACCCTTCTACTGAAGAAATAGATCTAATTCCCTCTTCAATAGATTTAATGAACCTGCCTCTACAGCCCTCTGTGGCAATGAATTCCACAGATTCACCACCCCCTGGGTCAAGAAATTCCTCCTGAATAGATATGAATAAGGGAATGAGGCTGGAGATATAATAAACTTTTTAACTGTAAATCTGAACTTTAAAAATCAAATAGATTGGGTTTCTTCTGTGCAGATAATTAAGGGCAAGTGTTTCCTTGGCATTGAGTCATATTAAGCCAGAGTTTAATTTCATTTGTTACTGCTGAATCTGGGTCTGACATCATGACCATCAGCCTGTACTTCTGTCTTTCACTTTCCTTTATCATGGATATGAAAAGGCGGACAGAACTGCACCAAAAACGCACGTAAAAAATGCCAGTGACGTCTTGCAATGAAAATAAAAGTTCATTCTTACATGCCTACTTTTACTTAACTGTCCTACATGTCTTGAAACACAATGCAGTGGAGAGATTAAAATATTCAAGTTCCAAGTACATCAATGACATCACATACAATTATGAGATTCTTTTCCTGCAGGCGAGGCAGAATTCCACTTATTGGTCATGCAAAAAATTGTATTCAACATGATATGTATACATGTAAACAAAGAAATATAAACAAAATGACTGCAATACAGAAAGAAAAACAATAAAATGAGTCCCTGATTGAGTTTGTTGTTGAGGAGTCTGATGGTGGAGGGTAGCAGCTGTTCCTGAACCTGGTGGTGTGAGTCTTGTGGCATCGATACCTCTTTCTTGATGGCAGCCGCGAGAACAGAGCGGGTGCTGGGTGGTGTGGATTCTTGAAGATTGCTGCTGCTCTCCGACAGCTCCCCTGTAGATGTGCTCGATATTAGGGAGGGTTTTTACCTGTGATGTCTTGGGCCGTGTCCACTACCTTTTGCAGGGCTTTATGCTTAATGGTATTGGTGTTCCCATACCAGAATGTGATGCAGCTGGTCAGCACACTTTTCACCACACATCTATAGAAATTTGCCAGTATTTCTGATGTCATACCATGTTCCACAAAATCCTGAGGAAGTGGAGGCACTGACATGCTTTCTTCATGATGCCATTAGTGTGTTGGGTCCAAGATACTCAAAGATAGTGACTAGTGACTCCCAAAAACTTAAATTTTCTCACCCTCTCCATCTCTGATTTCCCCCAATGATCACTGGATCATACACTTATGGTTTTCCTTTTCTAAAGTCAATAGTCATCTCTTTGGTTTTGGTGACATTGAGTTTGAGGCTGTAGTTGGTGCATCATTCAGTCACATTTTCAATCTCCCTCCTGTTTACTGACTCATTGTCCTTTTTTCTACAACCCTGGTATCATCATCAAATTTGTGGACAAAGTTGTTGTCGTTCTGAGCCACACAGTCAGAGGTATATTGCGAGTTGAGCAGGGGGCTTAGAAATGCAGCCCTTATGTGGTACTCTAGTCCTGATGGAGATTGTGGAGGAGATGTTCTTACCAATTGATCTAATATTTCTGTGGTCATGCATTCAAATGTTGTAGTCATTGTTAATGTAAGCATTGCTAATTTCTGTACATTCTGGTAAATAGAAACCTTTACTTTAAATTACAGATTCGCATATGGACACTGTGCATAGGGACCTCTTTGATATTTGGACCCATACTGGGGAAGACCTGGCGCTTACATAATGTTTTCACTCAACGAATCCCTGAGAAGAGAGTGGTAAGCAACCAAGTGAGCTCTCATGTCCCAGATTAGATTGAAACTTTTGTTACAGCAAGGAGGACAATTATAACTAAAATTTAGATTTAATGGCTTAATGTACAATGTTAATGGGGGGGGGGGTGGAAAGGGGGGATGAACTGTGCCAGTAAGCGCAAGGGGAGTCTTGCTATTTCTGTGACGGCCATAACAATTGAAATTAAAGAAACACAGAACATTATTTTTTACCCCAACCTCAACTTGCTGGCCAGAGAATAACAAACTAGTTCCTCTGTGCTTTGATTCCTGTGTTTCTAATACTGAATCAAAGTGGTGCCATTAATAGGGACCAATTGTCAATAATTAAATAGGCACGGATTGTGATTAGCGCCTGCACACTGTATTAGGTGTTATCTACAAATCCTAAAAGGATAAAAAATTATATAGTGTTTGATGAAAATTTACTAACAACTTCTGAGAATTCAACATATTTCAAAACTGAGTGAAATATCTTTGGCAGAGTAAATTGCCATTTCCTGCTGGCCATTTCCTGTGGTCCGTATGTTTTTTTTTCCCTTTTCACTTTTTAAAATCAGAATCAGGTTTATTGTCATGGACATGTGTGACAAAATTTGTTGTTTTGCAGCAACAGTTTTATGCATTACAGGCGCAAGATTGCTATAAATTACAATTTGATAAATACAAGATTTAAAAAATAAAAAAGAGAAACATTTAAGATAGTGTCCTATAGGTTCATCATCCGTTCAGAAATGTGATAGAGGGGAACAAGGTCAAACTGAAGCTGTGAGCCATCTGTACCATCTGCAGAGCCGCTGTGTTTACTCACTGTTTGTCAGTTGTCTAACAAAGGTGAACACTGTGAAAATTATTAGCACCAAACTGCAAATA
Source organism: Narcine bancroftii (assembly GCF_036971445.1). NCBI lineage: Eukaryota > Metazoa > Chordata > Chondrichthyes > Torpediniformes > Narcinidae > Narcine > Narcine bancroftii. Next base: position 2,673,879 of record NC_091475.1, on the reverse strand, counting down.
TTGCTATAAATAAGCCTCGTATTTAAGGTTTGGGTTAATTGGTATAGAAAAAGATAAACTGAAGAGGCACTGAAAATATTGTAATTGGCACAGAAGCATTAAAAACTGCAGACTCGTTTGAAGAATATTGGAGAAGGTCATCAACCTGTAACGGGGGCCAGAATGTGCTCCTCTTCATGCAGCACAATTGTCAGGAATACAATGGAAGTCAGATGCAACGCTTGTGATCTGCTGCTCTGTCAGCATTGTTATCTATGTCAGGGCTGTTGTGCTGCACTGAAGGGCTAAGGTTGCTAACATGAAATGTGCAGATAAGATACCTTTAATAAGTTAATTAACACCAAATTAATTTATCAATTAAAAGTATTTGAAAAGCATGCCATCAGGACTGCCTAGGGTGAAGCCTTAAGATCTGTTGCCTGAGGTCTAGTTCCCACTTGGATAATTGCCTGGGACTCCATATGATCCATTAGTTCTGTGCACTGCCTGGACTGCAGAGTACTCCTCACATTTTGTGCTTTTATTTTAATAATGCTTCTCTTCCTGTAACAAATTGTGCTTTCATGCTTTTGAGATGTCATGAATCAAATTGGGTTTGTCTTTCAGATCATCAAAGACATTCAGTTACTGGGGCTGGTTGCTGGAGCAATTGGCTTGGATATACTGATTCTGGTTACATGGAGCATTGCTGATCCACCGGAGTGTATGCAATCCTTAAATGCAGAAATGAGGGTAAAAGAAAATTAATTTTGGTGCTTAGAAAAAGGGCTTTAAAATTGTATTGTAATTCTGATGCTTTCAATTCTTCATTAAAATGAAAGGAAAAGTCAAATGTAAAACAATTTAATTTACTGAGTCGGTCTCCAATAGTATTGCACGGGCAGAAAGGAAACCAAATAAGTCTTTCTTTTCCGGATGTTTTCTCATTCCACAGGCAATTAAAAATGATCGATCTTACTCCATGACAATGATGAAATGTTGCATTTCTCATTACACAGATATCTGGATTATTCTCATTTCACTTCTAAAGGTAAGAATTTTTCTTTTTCCATTTAGGTGTGAGGAACGAGGCTAGGTAAAGAGGAGATTGAGCTAGAAATATAACCTGAAAATACTGTAAATGTTCAGTAGGAGAGGTTGCATCTATGGAGACAGCAACAGTGTTAAAGTTACAGTGAAATAATCTTTGGATGCTTTTGGATACCCTGACAAGACAGGTTATTGAGCTACTCTCCCATCAATTATTTTAACAAGTAAGTGGCTTCCTAGGGCATTCAGCCGACAGCGACCTGTGTCACACATAGGGCAGGTTCACTGGGGCTGGCATGTTTTCGCTGCTGAAGTACACAGGGTACCATTTGGAGTTTTATGAAAATTTATTTTTCTACTTCCAGCTCATGATCCTGAATTTGCTCAGCTTTGCTGTACGTCATCAATAAAATGTACATCACCACAATTTGCTACTCTGATCTAATAACTACATCCTGATTTGTATCTTTGATAGGTCTTGTAATTCTGTCATACTTACTCAGTTTAATTTTTTTCAGTTCATTTTGTAGTACAACTAAAATCCACAATATCGCATTGTAATTGTTTGCACCATGACAGAGTTGACATCCACCAAGGTGGTTCTGATTTCGTGACCACTTTGCACAAAGTCCTTGGGGTGATTCTGAGTTACCAAATACCTGTCACTTTATTTCCCCTTTCATCTCCATGATGACCTATCTGTCTTTGGTTTCGGATATTAGTAAGCCTAAAATAAACTTGAGAAAAGTACTTCATCTTCTGACACTAGAGGTGCTTGGACTCAACAATGAGTTCAACAGTTTCATATAGCCAACTATTCCTCTTTGTGTCTGAATTATCCAGTCCTGATGAAATGCCAATAACATGAAATGTTAAACCTTATTCTCTTTCTTTCTTTCTGCTGAAACCAGCTGATCTGCTATAATTTGTCAGCATTTTCACTTTTTATTTAGGATTTCCAGAATTTGCAGTGCTTTGATTTTTTCCATTGGATATGTAACTGATGCAGAAGTCACACATGACATAACTAAAACTGGTATACTACTTTTCATCAAACTTCCTAAAGCCTTTGATATGTTGAGACCAATCTATTTTAACTTGTCTTAGTCTTACCAATTTTTTCTCTGTGGTGTTTACCAGATTCTACCTATAATAGGCCAATGTTATTGCATCTGGTTTCACTCTTTTCTGAACTCATGCACCTTAGCCCTCTCCAAACATTCAACCAAATGTTCCTCTCTTAGTGTCTCACTTTTTTCTACACCCATGACTGTGTGGCTAAGGTCAATTCAAATGTCACCTACAAATTTTTCGATGACGCCATCAGCAGATTAACAAATGGCAATGAGGAAGTGTACAGGAGTAACATAGATCAACCAGTTGAGTTGCTGTAATATCAACAGCCGTGCACTCAACTTTAGCTAAACTAAGGAATTGATTGTGGACTTCAGGAAGGGGAAACTAGGAGAACACAAACCAGTCCACATCAAGAGGTCAGCAGTGAATTCTTGGGTGTCAACATCTCTGCAGATCTATCCTGAGGCCATCACGAAGAAGGCTCACCAGTGGCTATATTTTAGTTAGGGGTTTGAGGCCATTTGGTATGGCACCAAAGACTTGCAAATTTCTACTGGTGTACGTACCATGGAGAACAATCTGACTGGTTGCATCACTGTCTGATATGGAGGCGCTGATGCACAGGACAGGAAAAGGCTATAGAGGGTTGTAAACTCGGCCAGTACCTTCATGAGCATTAGTCTTCATTCCAATAAGGACATCTTTAAGAGACAATGTCTCAAGAGTGCAGCCTCCATCACTGAGCACCCTCACCACCCAGACCATGCTCTTTTCTCACTGTTACCATTGGGAAGGCGGTACATGAGCCTGAAGACACAAATCCATTGTTACAAAAATAGCTTCTTCCCCTCCACCAAAAGATTTATTTTTTCACACAAATTATTTATTTTTAAATATTGCATTTATGGAACTGTAACATATAGTAATTTTTCACCTATAATGCACAATACTATTATCACAAAACAACAAATTTTGTGATACATTCATGACAATAAACATGATTGATTCCTCTCAGGAGCTCCTTAACAAAGCAGTAAAATTCCACCTCCTATCTCCATTGGCATCTTATCCCAATGGGCACACCATCGCTTAGCAGATAAAACTCTAATTCTTCATTCTAAACCTCTGACAACCAGTCATTTTTGATGAGCTAACAATGCTCCCATTTCCTTTTTATCTGAATCTTGGTGGGATTTCCAATCATGTGATTTTGGTTTGTTCCAAAGGATTACGAAATAGCTTAGTTTATTGGTTCATTAAATGTTTTTTTTAGATATAAATGATATTTTTCTGTCGTCAGTTTTCATACTTAACTTCCGAAGTGGCTGTTCACACAAAATTACCCTGTGTACTGATATTGCCACATGCTTAGACTAAATACCTGACGTGCAGTACTTATGTAGGCTGGTCGCGAGTCAATGTCGCCCGTTACGTCGTTTTCATTAGGCCATTGTTGCAGACCGCCTGCAGTTCAGTTTAGTCCGCAAGCAGCCCACAATAATGTCTAGGGGTGCTGCAAGTAAAATTTCAGAACAGGAATTAGTCCCTCATTTCTGTGGCCTTCTGGGAATTTGGGAATAATTTCCCAGCGGCGGTGTAAAAAAAAATTTAAAAAACCCAAAACAAAACATAATTGACAGTCACTATAAATATCACAATGTAATCATACAAAACAAACAGAAGGCACATAACAAATGGAATAAGGTAGCTGAAGAGGAGAGGAGCACTTGGTTTTGGCACAAACAGTATTGGTAGTTTTCATCTTGGTCATCTTTCAAACGCATCAGGATATCAAGCCAAAATTTGCATGGGCCTGCCCCAAAGCATATCTTCTTCCTTTTGTTCCTTCCTCCTTATTCTGCTCTTAACTGTCTGCATTTCATTTTAGGGACAAAGAAAACCCCTAAATCATTCACTGATTTTGATGTATTTGGATATGTGAATTGAAGGTGTGAGAAGACCAGTTTAAAAAAAAATAATAAAAAATTTAAAAGATCAACTTTTCTTTGCCTATGGACTTCCTAGTAAAACTTTACTACTAGTGTGGCTATCTAGCTAATATCTGCAGTTAGTTAAATAAAATGGTCTCAACACCAACCTCAAACTTTTGTCAATTCTACTATGCCACAGCATGCCCGGTTTTACCAATAACTTCTGGAAAGAACATGCATTGAATCTTCCAAGGACATGCTGACCAAACTATGATAACTGGTTAGGACAACCAGGTTATAACATAGCATGCATAGAAATGTGTAAAAGAAAAGGAGCCTCAATGCAGAGGTAGATCTCAGAAACCTGTGTAAATTTTATTTATTGTAAATCTATTCAATCTTGGTACAATACTATTTCTTAGTGAGAAATTCAAAAGCATTAGTGTGCAAAGAGATCTCACTGTGCTGCTACATAGTAGGAACAGCAAGTAATTAGGAAGGCAAATGATACATTAGGATTACAAGAATGTTACAAGAGTATACAAAGATAAAGGTTTGACTGCAATCATACAGGAGTTTTATGAAACTCCTACCATGGAGTTTTAAGTTTTGGTCTCCACATTTTGGAGATGGTGATGCACAAGTTCACAAGATTGAATTGCTAAGGTAAGAGATTGTCCTCGGTTGGGAAGGTAGCGCCAGAAGGACAGACTGAATAGGATTGGTGCATATTTGGTGAAAGTAAAAGGAATGAGAAGTGATCACGACTGAAATACACGGGATTCCTCTAGATGGACCTCTTGGACTTGTGGGTAAAGTCTTGGGATAAGCAGTTGCCATTTAAGATTTTGATAAGAAATTTTGTGACTCAGAATGTTGTGAATCTAGGATTACTCCAGAAAACAGATATTCAGCCATTGAGGATAATAAAGATGAAATCAACAGATTTTGGGGCTTTGAAAAAACAAAGAGAATGGGGTTGATCAACAAAATGGAATGGAGGAAAAGAAACAGAGCAATAACCTTACTTGGACGGTGGTGCATCAAAGTCATTGTCATCTTTCCAAACTATCAGTTATGTATCATGTCGATTGCTGATTCGTGCTTAATTGAATGCTCACAATGTTGACATCAAGTTTAAGCTAAATTTCGGTCTCCCATATCTCCCCTTTCACGAAGATGACCTATGCCCACGCACATGTCTCTTATTAGCTTGCTTCTAAGACTTCTATCCAAGCCTTGTCACCTTCACACAAATAATTAAGTGCCCTTCGACCAATTTACCATCCTTAAATCTGTAAAATGCAGTCCAGTCAAAACTTTGCCATTAATAAAGACACTACCCATTTCTCTGTTGTAGGTCTATCGCTTACTCTGGGCTCAGCATGTACAATTTTCATCCTTTTTTTTTTAAACTTCATCCACAGCCTCTCCCTTTCTCCACCACCCTGTCTAAATATTAGGCTATCTCATTTCTGGGTGTCAGTGTACAAACTCAGTCCCTTCATCTCAGAAATGACAACAGTGCCTTAGAAGCTTAATTCAATGGGTAATGTATAGAATCTCTGTTGGGTATTCAAACTTCTATTGGTTATCCCCCTAACTTTCAGAATCTCCTCATTATCTCTTTCTTTGACTCCAAACTTATTTCTGATAAAAGTCTCAGCCAGAGGCACATATGAAACTGCAGATGCTGGAATGTGAAGCTAAACATAACCTGCTGAAGGACCTCAGTGAATTGAGCAGCATCAGAGACACTCTTAATAAAGCATTTAGTCTCGAAATGTCGACCCTTCTTTTTCTCCCACTGATGTTACTTTGTCTGCTGAATTTCTCCAGCAGCTTGTTTAGATTTCAGATTTATTGTCAGAATACATGATATCACATAACACCCTGAGATTTTTTTTCTTGCAGGCGAAGCAGAATTTCCATTTATTGCTAGTGCAAAATAAAAACCTGTACACAAGTAAACAGACTGACTGCAGTGAAAGAGTCCTAAATTGAGTTTGTTGTTGAGGAGTCTGAGCGTGCAGCTGTTCTTGTACCTGGCGGTGCAAGCCTTGTGGCGCCTATACCTCTTTCCTGATGGTAGCAGCGAGAACAGAACATGTGCTGGGTAGTGTGGATCTTGATGATTGCTGCTGCTCTCTGACGGAAATATTCCTTGTAGATGTTCTCGATGGTGGGGAGGGTTTTGCCTCAGTCCACTACCTTTGGCAGGGCTTCAAATAGCTCAGGGCTTTAGCTTCAGAATCCTCATCCAATTGTTTTTGGAAGATTTAATGCATGAAAGACATTATAAAAACATAATTGCTCTGTTACCAATAAATGTTCTAGTTCTCATAATTGGTGGCAGGTCTCCAGTGATTGCTCCATTTCATACTCCTGCCACTTATCACATAAAAGGTCACTTTGTGCTGTTACCTCAGGCTAACATTTCCTGTGCATGAATATTTCTGCATATGTTCTTATAATGTTTCATCAAATTTGCCTCCTGCTCATCGATATACTTACTGTCTAGCATTTGAACTGGTAATATGGAGCATGAGGCTCCTTCCCATTAGGATAACTTTTTATTTGCTCCACCCAGATGTAGTTCTAATAGGTTTTTATTATTTTATATTATTAGGTTCTGAGAGAACTGTTACATGTTTTCTGACAACAACTTATTCACTTTTATACAGGGAAGTCTTCTGCTCTATGGTACATATCTAGCTGGTTTAACTAGCAATGTCAGTTCTCCCCCTGTAAATCAGACCACCACCATCATGGTGGGAGTTTACTTGGTCATGTTCACTGCAGGAATAATCATTCCCATGATCAGATTCTTGGATTCCTGGCCCAACCTAACCTATGGAATTACCACTGGTGGAATTTTTGTGTGTACATCAACAATCAACTGTCTTATCTTCATTCCACAGGTAAGAAAAAAATGTAAAAAGAGAAGTAAATTATGCAGTATTGGCACCTTAAGCAATAAAAAATTAGCTATGGTGGATCATTATTCATCTTTTGTGTTTCTCCTTCATTCTCCAAGTATTGAATAGAGTTGAAATTGCTTGGTTCAAATCTGTAAACATTGCTATCATTTCTGCTTCGGGAACAACTTCCGCTGGCACATTCCAGGTAACTACCACTCTGTGCATAGAAAAAATTGCGTTACCAATCTCTTTTTAAATTTTCTCCTTTTCACCTTAAATCTATGCTTTCTAGTATATGGCATTCACACCCTAGGAAAAAGTACCTGACTACCTGGGTGGCACGGTTAGCGCCACTCTGTTACAGTACCAGCAACCGGGTTCAAATCCTGCGCAGACTGTAAGGAGTTTCTAGGTACTCCCTGTGTCTGCGTGGGTTTTCCCCGGAGATTCTGGTTTCCTCCTATCATTCAAAACATCCTGGCGGTTGTAGGTTAATTGGGAGGCATGGGCTTGTGGGCCGAAAGGGCCTATTACTCTCGATTTCCCCTCATAGTTTTAAAACTTTTCTTAGGTCTCACTTCATCCTCTAATGCTTCAGAGAAAACAATCCATTTGTCTAATGTTGCAACCCAGGCAACTTCCCAGTGAGTCTCTTCAGCATGCTCTTCAAAGCCTCCACAAACTTCCTACAGTGTGGTGACCAGAACTGCACACAATACTCCAAATATGGCCTAACCAACTTTTTTTTTTTTACAGCTGCAAGATGATGTCCAAACTTTTATACTTAATGCCTTGACCAATGAAAGCAAGTGTGATGTGCTCCTTCTTTAACAACCTGTCCACTTGTTTTGCCACTTTTGGGGAGCTGTGAACTTGCACCCAAGATCACTTTGCACGTCAATACTCCGAAGGGCCCTGCCATTTACTGTATACTTTCTCTTGCATTTGACCTCCCAAGATACAAATATGATTAGATTAAATGGTACCTAAACTTTCTTTTTTTAACTTGATTCCGAATCTAAGCTAAATTGATCTTGGACTTCAGTTTCGTCATAGTGATGTGCGGATTTAAACAGAATAACTTCCAGATGCAACCTAGTTGTGCTGTCACAGCTGGTCATATATGTGATTTCTGGAAGTTGGTACCTGCCTGTCTTTTTGAATTGTAAAATATATCGACATAATTTAAAAAAAGTTTTACAGCAATGAATCAAAACGTTTGTCTGTAACAAACCAAAAGTGGAATTCACTGCTGCATACATTATATTAGAAATCAAATGTTAACCACGTCAAATTTTGTGTGCTTATATAATTATCTATCTGCTTACAGGAGACTAGAGTCTGAAGCAAAAAACAAACTGCTGGAGGAACTCAGTGGATTAGGGCAGCATCTGTGAAAGGAAAGAGACAGTTTGACATTTCATGTCGAGAGCCTTTATGAGATGCTGCCTGATCTATTGAGTTTCTCCAACATTTTGTTTTTAACTGCAATTAAAATTAACTTTCTCAGACAGGTATTTAAATACAACTTTGCACTGTCCCACATATTTGTTTTTGGCAAAGTCTGATATTCCATTTTTATTTCATCCACATTTCATGTGTTTAAAAATCTTGGTATGTGCAAATAAGTGGACATGATAGTACCAAACCTCCTGGCAGGCCCTGTTAACACTTCAACTCTGGATTGGAATCCTGTAGTGAAGTTGAGGTTAGCCGAGATTCCCTACGATCCCATGCAAGGATAAAACTGGCACAAGAACTGAGAGTTCATTGATTTCATTTGGGGTTGAAAGTTGCTGGGAAGAGTAAGGCATTTTTTTCAATTATTTTTTGTTTTGAATGATTTGTAAGTGGTTTAAGTGTTTTAGTTTGTATTTCCTTTAAAATATTAGTTTTTCATTTTTAATGCAAATAGTTCTGAATGTGAGGCACATTCTAAAACATTTTAAAACTCCAAAATCCTTGAATAGATGGGGAGGCTGGAGATGGGAGTTTGTCAGCAGTCAAAAGTTCCAAGAGTACTTGAGTGTACGTGGCATACTTCAGTCTGCTCCAGAACACTCCACTGTATCATTTCAGGCCCTGTTGCTATTCAGCATCTCATTGCTCAACTCCAGAACGAGCAGATTTTGCCTTTAGAGTCTGTTGAGATGAGATAATTTAGGTGATGGGCCACAGTACAATCCTAACCTAAGCACACAAGTTGGGTGTTTCTACAGCCGAAAGAGTATCTCTATTTTTCTCAGTTGCTATTGGCTTTGATTGATGCTCAATTCTCTGGTAGTTTTGCCTATCTATTTCATTCTAGACAGGCTTATTAGCAAAAGTTGGAGCATTTTTTCACTAACCAGCTAATTTTCATGCAGTCCTTAAAGAACTTCAGAATAATTTCATTCACATAATCATGGGACCATCAATTTATCTACTCTTTCTCTTCTGTACAAGATTATTATTTTGACAAGTTAAAGGTAACAAGGTAAGATGCTTCATTAAAAGCAATTGGGGTTTTTTTATACTAAATAGCATTATATTTTAACACTAAACAAAGAATAGTTTTTCCATCCAGTTTAGTATCAGAAAATTGAGAGTGTCAAAACATGTTGAATAGATGAACAAATTATATTGATCAATTCAAGGCACGTAGGAGAAATATATAAAAAGGAAGAAACAGTGAAATAGCATTTATTTTCAAATAGCATCGCAAGTTCTTTCACAGGAGCATTACTGGACAAAATTTGACACTGATCTCCACAAGGTGTTTGGTCAAAAAGGTACATCTTAGGAACTGATCTAACAAAAAAAGAGAGGAAGTGAAGCAGTACAAATCTGGCAAGTTTACAGACCTTGGGGCCTTGGCAGTTGAAGGCACAGTTAAATTTGGGGCTCAGTGAGAGACATGAAATGGGATAGTACAGACATTCATAAGGATTGTAGAGAGACAAGGTCAAGAATCCATTTGAAAGTGATGAGAATTTTTTTTTTATAAATCAAATTGTTTGTGAGCCAAATAGATTAACAATTTGTAAGTGATGAATGAATGACATAGTCAGATTTATACCACAGGGAGAAGATTTTTGGTTGATCTTGAAGAGTGCAGATAGAGGGATAAAAATCAGAAAATGCTGCCGATACTTAGTAGGTCAGGCAACATTAGAGAGAATTAACATTTAAGGTTGTTGGTAGACAGTGAGAGTGGTTAAGAGCACTTTGGAAATCTGGAAGGAACAAAAAACATGATGATTTCAGTAGCAGATGAGTTGAGACAGGGAGATGGTTGGGAAATTTTACATGCAAGATGGGTCAAATCTCGCACGGATTTCTGAACTGCAATTCCTTGTAGTCAAAGTTGAAAACCTAACCATGTATGCATTGCTCTCTAGAGTGTAATAAAGATCATTTTTAGCTGAAGATCTTGTTTATAATTTTCTCAGGACAAGGAATCACATTTTTATTTCCTACATGGACAATATGTAACTGTGGACTTGAACTGAATTTATTGATCTCACAGACATTGAAACATGCTCAAGTTTCTGCCACTTTATTATTGTTTCATTCATCCATAGATCCATTAGAACAGATAATTATTTTTTTCTTTTGACAGGCTTCATGGGTAGATTCCCCTGAAATGCAACAAACACAAATAAAGCTGTGCTTTCTTAACAGGTTAGAGAGTGGAAGAAATTTGATGAAGAATTCAACCATACTCCTAGTCAAATGTCCAAATATTTCAATAGTCCAAGCAAGACTTTTCATTCGATGTACAGTGATGAACAGATCTACCACTTGCTTGGAGAGAATAACTCCATGAAACGTCTTCTCACTGAGGTAGCATGGTTTCAAACTGATTAATCCAAATGTTGATATGTTAAAAAGAGCCATTAAACTTGTAAGGCACAAATCTGCGGGAAATGCCCTCTTCAACTGGGCTGAGAAATCAGATCTATTCAGATGTTCAATGTTGTAGATTACTCTTAATGATGTCCTAATGTTTGGTTATTCAAATTGATTACAAGCAAATTAAAGAGTAAATTTTGATTCCAATAACTAGCCAGTTGTAGATCAGCTGAGCACCCTAGAGAGGCAAGTGGAACAAGGTTGTATGATCATTGGATAATACAGGAAATCCAAAATTGCACTCAGAATGTACATTGATGAATTATGATAATGACTGGCACTTGTTTCCTGAAAGTTCATCTTCGTAAAAGTTATCCATGACTTTTGTTTAAACTTCTTGCTAAGAAATGCAGTCTTGGCTAAAATTAATTAATAATAGAGAATTGGTAATTTCAAGCCATGGGATGCTTCCTCTCCAAGCTGCTCTATTATGAGCCCAGAAGACCCCAAAACATGGCAGCAACAGAAATTCACCAAGACAAACGGTTACTTAAACATGAAAACAGGATCAAACTTTATCTTTATTACTATTAACTTAACCTAACATAATCCCCTTCTAATTTTAAGTGCACGTATATGTAATGTGTATACAAGTTCAGATAAGTTCTTTGATTCACAGTCCAATCTCACTTCTCACTCCTCCAAGTTCACTGGTTGCAGGCAATTCTTAAACTGTGTATAGAATTGAACATTTATGAATTTCACCAGGCTTTGGTGCTTGAAAGGTAAATGGTAACCACTCAGAAAGGTTCTTGTCAGTTTTCAGAGAGAGATTTGTTGGTTGCTGGACACAAACTGATGCCTTCTAATCAGCCACGTCAGTGTCTTGTCGAAGAAACTTGCCCCATCAAGTCTTTCCAGATGATAACCTCTTTCTTTTAGGTAACCAGAGTCCTCTCCTCTTGTAAGGACCACAAGGGCTTTAACCAGGCTGAACTAAGAACTCAAAACCCATCCTCAAAATGGGGCTTCTCCCAGTTTGTCCTGTTCCAGTCCCAGCTGCTGCTACCGAACTCTAGAACTATAGAACTGAATTCTCTCTCTCCCTCATTTTCTCTTTCTGAGAAAAGCCTGTTTGTTCTCTGTCTGCAGGCAAAACCACATGACCCCCTTAGAACAGCCAATTGCACTCAGACAGACTCTGGGTCCAAACCTAATCCTCCAAATTCTTTCATCTGTTGCTTTCCAAAACAACAATCCATTTGTGAAGTCCCGATAGGCCCTCTTCAAAGTCTTTGCAAAGGCACTCAGAGCCAGCCTGTCTGGCTTGAGCAGAGATCCAGTATTTTAAATGCCACAGTTTATCTCCTTTAAAATGTATCTATATACAATATAAAATGCAACATAATCTGTCACAGTACACAGATAAATTAGACAATGCACTCTCATTATTACTTAGTTCAGGCATTGTAAAGAATAGAATAATCTGTTTGTTAGATTGCCTCCCATTTATTATTGACACTTGTTAATGAAGTCAAATGGGATTTTAAAAATGTTTGCATTAAACCTTTAATTTAGCTATTAATAATTTGTTTCTCTCCCACAGAAAGATGCAACAATTGAATGTTTGCAGGAGCAGGTTAATAATGTGAAGGAAAGTTTGATGTATTTAATGGCACCGGAATGCATTGATGACATTCCTAATTCACAATCCAGCACTGCCTGCTCTCCTTTGTTAAGTACTGAAGTCAAGTGTCCCAACACACCAACAGAAGATCCACTGATTGCAGAGTCAGTTATACTGAAGAATCAAGATCATAGTTCTGGATCAAAGCAAAACATTAAATCTGTGTCACTGCACAGTAATGTTGGACAAATCTTACATGACACCAAGATTTGCCCAGAAACAGTTTTGTATTCTCAGAAGGGGCTAGAAATCTTAAGAGATTCTCAAAGTGCTTCTAAGAACCATCCAAGACCACCAACAAATTCTGAGAATATTAGAGGATCTTTTCAAAAGTCAGTTGATGGCATGAAAATAAACTTAGAAATTCAGAGCCACCTGGACAATCACACAAAAAGCATCCAGGATCAAACAAATGAAATGCTAGCCTCTTCTACAATCCAACTACCAGTTGAAAAACCTTCCATACAGCCCCCAGTAAGAGAGATCACAAACAAGTTTGTGAACAGTGAGAAGCTACAAGAGCTTTTGCAAGAGTTGAACATTAATGCTGTAAACACAATCTATTCAGCAGATAGAGCAAGACCAACTCAGGACCTTGAACAGTGTGCTGGGACCAAGTGGTGGAAACATCACTGTCACAACAGTTCTCCATATACGATGAGGCAAAGGAGACCATCTTGTTATTCAAAAAGAGATTTACCCCTTCCATACCATTTCCAACATTCAACATCTCGACATGCAAAATATATCAATGAAGAATCAAATAGGGATACAATAAAATCACTACCTGTCGACCACTGTCAATTTCAAAGGGCTCACCATAAAATATTGGCAGATAAAAATGAGCCCTCCAGTCTACCAATTTTACAATCAGTGAAGAAAATACAAATGCAGCCTAACAGCTGTCAAATGTCTCAAAAAATAGAGCAAAGAGATGGATATGTCCATTCCCTGACTTCAGCAGGAGAATGTAATATCAAATCCTATTCAGGCTTGAAAAGATACTTGTCCTTGAAAGAAACTGAAAGAGTTAGTGAAAAGGGATCTTCAGAAATATACCAGTATGATTATTCAGACTCCGTATCAAGTAGCTCAGATGAAACCTTTTGCTGTTACCATAGCTCATGTTGTGAAGTGTGTTGTCAGACCTCGTGCGCTTCTAGTACTTCAGAAACATCAGACAGTGAGGAATGTAATGCATCATTCAACTGGTCACAGAAACATTTTCATCACCATCCAATTGTTAATTTTAAAGAGGACTTAAAACCTACTTTTGTATGACCTTTTCAAAAATCTTACAATGTTTTCAAATCCACCAGTTTGTTGTCTTTCAAAGGATGGTCTTGGTTTGTTGAAATAATTTTGCTTGTTATCATTAATAGAGTTTATATAATTAAAGTAAGGTCATTCATTGGGGTTTCTGGTTAGGAGGTCATTGTCCTTTATGTAATAAAGAATCATCAGGAAGATTATTTTTGTGTACACGAATATTGATACACAAGCCACAAGTAATACAAAATGATGATCCTAAACAATTATTGCAGAAAGTGTACATCTATCTCTCAGCACCAATTCTATTCTCAAAATGTTTTGAATTGAAAATTGTTTTGTTTCAGAAACAGAAAGCATATTTTACATAACAATGACTACTTTCTTTTCATTGGATTTCAAGTACAAGTTCAGCCAGCAGTTATAGAAAAATAAAAGAACTACAGGAACAAACACAGTGAACATCAACTCTCTAAGTTTTAAGATGTGTTCTTTGAAATGTTCCTCCACTGCACACACAGATGAATACAACTTCCCTCTAAAGTTGTTTACCTGTTGAATATATAGAAAAAGGACCACCAGTTTTCCTATTGCATGGCCAGACATAGATATAAAATTGGACAAGAGCCATGTGGCCAAAGTAAAATATTATTCTAGTGCCTAAAATGCATAGTGTTTGAAATTCAATCTAAAACTTAAAAATCTTTAGAATATATTCTTCACTATAAATTAAATACCATCCTCAATTTCTGTTAGTTTAGAATATACCAGAACATTGACTTCTCTATAAATAGAGAATTATGAATTAGAATGAAACATTTATGAATAATAACTGTCCGATTTCAAGGCTTACCATATATGAATTATTAATCAGAAACCCTAGTAGTACGACTGTGACTGAATCGGTGCCAATTGTTTTCCCAGAGTTCTCGACTCTAATGTTTCCCATGCCTCCTTTCAATTGTTCAGTTTCAAACATTTGTGTGATTTAGTTTTAAATTTGAATGGGCTTTTTCTTTTTGTTAATGATCTCTCCCCTGTTGATTTGCCTGGAAAACAAGTTATCATTAGTTGCCTTCCGTAAGATAAACTCTCTATTAAAATAACCAACTTCTGTTGCTTTAACTAAAACGCAGCTTCTCTGGGCTTTTTGTAAAACTAGAATCGTTTATTCCTTGTATAATAGTTTCACTAATACTCAAACTCAATTAGATTTTGTATAAATTGATCATAGCATTTTTACTTTTATGTTCAATGGAGATTAATATTCAATGTTGGAACATCATACATACAGCAAAAGAATGAACTTCGTGAAAATTGGGGCAGCTACTTTGCCACCTCTCACTTTGCACATGACCCCAATTAGTGAGCATGCAAAGCCCTCAAAACTATTGGTTACCAAAGATTTTAATGCTATATCTCTATTCAAAGGTGCTTTTGTATCAGCTATGTATTTCCAGTATTGTTTGCTTCAGATTACCTGCATACAAAATATTTAGTAGTAGCCACAAAATTGTGTCTTAGTCAATTTCTGTCGATGGTATCCTTTTGTAATAGTGATGTCATTGCAACACATTTTTAAAAAATCACGAGATGCTCCTTGTTCTTTTACTTTACGCATTCCAAATCTCGCTTTCACGGTCTTTCTCCAAAAATGATCCCACCCATTTTTCTGCATTGAATTGCATTAGTGATCAATACTTCTGCTTTCTACTCTCCTATTTTCTTTATCCATATTTTGATCATCATCTTTGATATACTTATTTTGCACCTTTTACATAAATTTAAATAAACAGAAAATGAAAGAGTCACCGGACTATGGGAAAAGACCAACATAAATACAAAAAAAATTGAAACATCACACAAATTATTTTGTACTTGGCTGGGAAAAAAAATGAAGTTTACATTGTTTTAAATTATTTTCATTAATAAATGTTAGTTTTTTAAAAATGTTTTGTGTTTGCGGCCTGATAATCAGTGGATAGCAGCAGTGACTCGTTACAATAGCATAAAGAGGTGAATAATTTATGTACATAAAATTGAATATTCCAACAGTTCAGTCAAAGTTTGTTTTTTAATACAAGTTATGTTGTTAAAATACATGAAAACAAAGTTCATTGAAAAAAACTAATACAAATGTTAATACTAGTGAGTATGGAAAACAGTCTGCAATGGACTCCTACTGAGATTCTCTACCATCCAATAATGGTGTTGGAGAAGAGGTTTTTTTTATATCTATCCCTCTCCTATGAACAATTCAATATAGTTTTCATTCAAGTAACTTTTTAATCTATCTCTACCTCAAATATATACTCCACCACCCATTGGGACTGGGCAGAATTACAAAGTTTCACTAGCCTCGGACATAAAATTTCTGTGCACTTCCTTTTTAAATGGTACTCTCCCACTGATTAAACAAGAGCTGCACGGGAGACTGTCCAACAAGCATCTTCAGCTATCTGCAGGAAAATAGCCTTCAACAGCCTTGCTGAGGTCACTGAGGTATTGGAGGTTCAAGAACAACAAAGGCATGTCAAAGACTAGCACTAAGAAAATGTGACTTTTGGGAATGATTTGATTTAAGACTACAAGAGTTGGGAGCAGAATTCAGCCATTCAGTCAATCAGTTTAAGTTTGAATATTAATTTTGTGTTTTTAAAAAAAATGGGGTCAAGCAGATGTGATGGCCAGAAAAATACCAGATTCACATCTGGTATTATTTATTCATAGTCTAATGAGTTGTTTGGGACAATTTGGCCACAAAGGTGCCATTTTCTCTCCTGTTCCTTTTTAGTGAAATGTACAAAACTCCTGATGGATTTGTGGGTAGATGCAGGGACGGTGCTGCCCCAGGTCATGGTGTACAGAACCAGGAGTCAGCTTCTGGTCATTCAGGACTGAGCTAAGAATAACTTTCTTCACCACATAGTTGCGAATCTTTAAAACCCTCTCAGCAAGAATGCTGGTTACGAAAGGAGCAAGTGGAAGTTTTCAGTGAAGGCCTTGCTAATCGGCAGCATATTTAAGGGAAACACAAAAGGTACTGATGCTGCGCAGTGAGAAGCTGGAGGTCAGACAGCATGTCCATGGATAGAAATGGATTCATAAAGACTGAGGGTGAAAGACGTTGTGATGTAAAGTGAAGGAAGAGTTATAGGGGTTAACTTAGAAATACAGAGTTGTGAAAACAGAACTGTCAATATTGAGTGGTGGAACAGGCATAAGGGTCCAAACGGCTTTTGGTTTCTTATTGAAAAAAAGGGAGATACAACAGAGAACATATCTGGTGGCTACGGTAAAATCTAATGAATAGAAAGTTGCATGGCATACATTAGACCACCATGAAATTTGGAACAAGTAGATCAGTAGATTCTTTATCAGACTGCAGGTGACTGCATGACATGGTACCTGTACCCAAAAGTTGCTTTCATGGATGGGATGTAAATGAGTTACAGATTCAGTGATAACAGAAATGTAGGAATTTATTCAACAATACAATTAATTATGAGACAACGAAGGGTACAGTCTTGTACACCATTGATTTTTTTTTGTAAAACAAAACCTTGTGTGTTTCCCAGCTGTCTGATGATTATTGAAAATTCTTTGACCTAATAGTTTTTGTAGTGAATAAAATCAGTCAACATTTTTGAATAAGCCACATGATTTAAAAGTTGATTTTTGAATCTAAATCTAAAAGGTATTTTGCTATCCTCTGAATAATTCTAACGAGTTTGTAAATGTTGGGTATAAGCCCGCCCTCTGCTGGACACATCATGATGTCACCCTTCCATATATATAGTCCTGTGTGTCAGTAGCCAGGTTAGTCTAATAGAAAGAAAGGATCACGTCTCTGAGTCTTAATTGTGTGAGTGCATACACAACAGTAAGTCCAACATAATAGTGATCTTGTCATGAATCATGATTTAGCACTGTTCCTTTCATGTACGAGATCAAAGCCAGAAAACAGTCTAGTTCTGTGGCAAATACATAGAGGTATTTATTTGATTTTGCAATTTTCCAATCTTGCCCTCTCCATAACTCAAGACATTTTGCATCATACTTGATTGACAGTCTCCTTTATCATGTTTGGGACAAGGACTTTTGTTTTCTTTATTTGCCCCTGTACTCCAGTTCTACATTTGTAATCAAAAAGTGCACATTCCAGATTTTATTCAAGGCTATTTGGACACATTTTGGTTTGATTATGTAGAAATTACAGCACTTTTTATACATCGTCCCCTCATTTCAAGGCACCATAATATTTGGGACATTTGGCTTCACAGGTGTATGTTTAATTGCTTCATTGGTGTAGGTATAAGAGAGCTTATAAACTTTTGATCACCTTTGAAGTCTGTCATTGCCATTTTTCAACACAAGGCAAAGTTGTGCCAATAACAGTCAAAGAAGCCAACAATGAAGCTGAAAAATAAGAATAAAACTCAGAGACATCACCCAAACTTTAGGATGACCAAGATCAACTGGAACATCATTCAGAAGAAAGAATGTACTGGTGAGCTCAATAACCATAAAGGGATTGGTCCATCAAGGAAGATTCCCATTGTTGATGACAGAAGAATTCTCATCATGAAGAAAAATCCCTAAACGCTTATCCAATAGATCAGGAACATTCTTCAGGAGGCAGGTGTGGATGTACCAATGATCACTGTCTGCAGAAGACTTCCTGAATAGAAATACAGCGGCTACACTACAAGATGCAAACCACGATGTAGACAGCTGCTTTTATTGGCCATCTGCACCCGCAGCAGGCCACTGTACTCACTACGATGGTATTGCGCGTGCATGAGGCCCCACAAAGCATGTTAGTTGAAATGAGATGGAGCTTGGTTGGGGGCTCCCGTTATACATTGTATCGTTGAATTTAACATTAAAGCATTCGTCAGAGGTTGCTGTTTTGTATTGTCTGGTTATTCGATACATCAACAAACACACTAGTTAGCCACAGAAACAGGATGGCCAGATTATAGTTTGCCAAGTAGTATTTAAAAGAGCCTGCTGAATTGTGCAAAACGATCTTGTGGTCAGATAAGACCAAGATTAACTTGTATCAGAGTGATGGCAAAAGCAAAGGGTGGAGGCATAAAGGAACTGCCCAAGATCCAAAACTATCACCTCCTCTGTGAAACCTGGTGGTGGTTGGGTGTAATGGCCTGGGCATGTATGGCTGATACACTTATCTTCATTGATAATGTAACTACTAATGGAAATAGCAAAATGAATTCTGAGGTGTATAGAAACATCTGCTCAAGTTCAAGGAAATGCCTCCAAACTCACTGGACGGCACTTCATCCTATAGCAAGACAACGATCTCAGACATTCTGCTAAAGCAACAAAGGAGTTTTTCCAAAGCCAAGAACTGGAAATTTTATGAATGGCCAAGTCAGTCACCCGATCTAAATCCAATTGAGCATGCCTCCCATATGCTGAAGATAAATCTTATGGGACAAGCCCCCAAAACAAGTAGGAGCTGAAGATGGCTGGAGTAGAGGCCTGGCAGAGCATCACCAGAGAAGATGCTCAGCACCTGGTGATGTCTATGAATCACAAACTTCAAGCAGTCATTCCATGCAAGGGATATGCTACAAAATACTAAGCACAACAGCTTTAATATACATACCATTGCAATGTCCTAAATATTATGGTGCCCTTAAATGAGGGGTCCATGTCAAAAAGTGCTGTAATTTCCTCATGGTCCAACTAAAATGTACATAAATAACTTGGAATAAAATCTGGAATGTACACGTCAATCACATGTGAATTGTTTAATTACATATTTAACACTGAGGAGCACAGAGGCAAATAAATTTAAAAAAATGTTTCTGTTCCAAACATTATGGAGGGCACTGTAACACCATCAATATGCTATTTTCAAACAAATTCTCTGAAAGAATATCAACTTTAAAACAACATAATCCAATTGTTTTAGTGTCTTTACCACCACGGTCCTATTACATAGCTCAGTATCTCTGAATATGTCCATGAAATAAACTCCAGAGTCACAAATGTAATAGAGCCAATGTTTCAGGAATCTATTAAACCACAAAACAATTGGATTGTAGTTAACACATGAAAGCCTTAAACATCATGGGAATGAACAACGTTGAAATCTTTGATTATGTAAAAAGTTACAAAAAATCTAAGTGCAAGAAATTAATGTTATGAAATTAAACTCAATCACAATCTTGTGTATTAATGTAAACCCATTTTGCAATGTTTGAATCAAAACAATTTTCCCAATTCAGTTCATCTAGTTAGTAAGATGCTAATTATTAATGACTAAAATGGTAAAAAAAAACATTTTGTCAAGAAGCAACCAATGACATTATGTAAAATTCTGTATTCTTGAACTCAGTGGTACCCTATTGTGGAGAAATAAATCATGTAGTTTTAATTATTTACATTTAATCCAACTAACTCAGTGAAAATAACACTGGCCTGATTTAGTGCTGCCTGCTGTTCCCCCTCATCTATAGAAGTCAGCTCCTAAAAAGCACAATGAACATACATAAACACCTCAAAGTGTTGGTGCTCAAGGGATCAATATTTTTGGAAAATTCTTACAATAATAGTTGGTTATGATGTTTCAACAAGAAGCACCAGATGGCAATGAGAACCGAGAGCCGATGCCTGTTCCTTTTACTGGTTCACTACAATTCATACACTTGAGAAGGCCAATTACTTGAACTTAGTAATTCTGTGCTTCTTGAGATGTTCATGTCTGAGGTCGATCAGATTTTTCTCTATTATTGATAAACATTCAAAGAGATGGTAGAAAGATGATACTTAGTTCTGATTTTGATCAGATTTAACACAATTGCAAATAAAAAAATGGAATCTATCATCAAGGCTCGTTGAATACCCAATAACTCAAAATTACTTATCTGAATTCTATTACTAGTACAAATAGAAATAAAAATATTCCAAAATATGCATCTGCATAACATTTGACTTTATTTGATTAGCTTGAAATAATATACAAATAGGCAGAATGTTACCATGTATAAATGAATGGAGTCTTAATTCAGAAAGCTCGATTAACTCAACTGGGTCACTGTACAAATTCAATCATATCAGTTTTAATTCCATTAAACAATTAAAATTTAATTTGAAAAATGAATGATTAACATGGATTGTCAGAAGAATCTTTACCGGAAGATGTTGATGTGATTCAATGTACGGTTGAATCTTAACTGACCCTTCAAAATGGCCTCGCAAGGACAATTAGTGAAGGAAAAATAAATCTAACCTTGTCTGGCACCCAAATTCTTTGAACCAAAATGAAAATTTCAAATCATGGTATACTATGGTTT
The DNA here is from genome assembly GCF_036971445.1 of Narcine bancroftii. Taxonomy (NCBI): domain Eukaryota; kingdom Metazoa; phylum Chordata; class Chondrichthyes; order Torpediniformes; family Narcinidae; genus Narcine; species Narcine bancroftii. The sequence goes on along the minus strand of NC_091475.1, from coordinate 2,652,803 downwards.
ACAAAAGATACTGGTTGCCAAGCAACAATACAGCCAATCTCAATCATCAAGGCCCATGGACATGAATAATTTTCGTCAAAAGAAACAGGAGGCTACAAAGGAACTCAAAATAGTGGTCACTAAAATCATCTTCTGAACATGAATATTTTATCAGAGATCTAACATGAAAGCTTACAGCACCGAAGGACTCAATTCAGGTTACTGTTGCTGTGATGCTTCTCGAGGCTACTAGGTCTCACACATACTTATGAAGAATCACAGATCATTACCAGCACAGAAAACAGGCCCTTTGGCCCTTAAATTCCTTGCCAAACTATTATCGTGCCTTGACCCACTAACCTGCAACCATTCCATATCCCTCCCATCTATGTTCCTGTCTAAATTTATCTTAAATGTTAAAATTGAGCCTGCCTTTAACTGCATTCACCACTGGCAGCTTGTTCCATACTCCTACCACTCTGTAGGTGAAGACACTTTCCCTCTTATTCCCCCTAAACTTCTCTCCTTTCACCCTGAACCCATGTCCTCTGGTTTGTATCTCACCTAACCTCAGTGGAAAAAGCCTACTTGCATTTATTCTTTCTATACCCATCATAATTTTGTAAACCTCTATCAAATCTCCCCTCATTCTTCTATGTCCAGGGAATGATGTCCTAACCTGCTTACCCTTTCCTTGTAACTCAGTTCCTCAAGTCCTGGTAACAACCAAGTAAATCCTCTCTGCACTCTCTCAATTTTATTGATATCTCTCCTGTAGTTCAGCCACACAATACTTCAAATTTGGCCTCACCAATGTCTCATACAACTTCACCATAACATCCCAACTCCCTTACTCAATATTTTGATTTATGAAGCCCCATGTGCCAGAATCTCTCTTTATGACCCTATCTATCTGTGATGCCACTTTCAAGGAATTATGTATCTGTATTCCCAGATTCTTCTGTTCTTTCACACTCCTCAGTACCCTACCATTTACCCTGCATGTCCTACCTGGGTTTTTCTTTTCAAGATGCAACACTTGAAAGTGCAAGATGATCTGAATGAAGAGGCGGATGGATGGGTCAGTAAGTTTGTGGATGACACAAAGGTTGGAGGTGTTGTGGATGGAGCTGAAGGTTGTCGAAGGTTACATGATATAGACAAGATGCAGATTTGGGCAGAAAAATGGCAGATGGATTTCAATCCATTAAATGTGAGGCGTTGCATTCTGGAAGGACAAACCAGAAGGCTGAGTACAGGGTTAATGGTCAGTTACTTAAGAGTATGCTCAACATATTCACCTATACCCAGTTTTGAATGCCTTGCTGGGGATGGTGTTGGAAGCTAAAACATTGAGGGCATTTAAGATACTTTTAGACAGACACATGGATGAAAGAAAAATAGAGGGTTATGGGGTAGGGAGGTTTAGTACTTTTTTTTTAAAGAAAGGTATTTATGGTTCGGCACAACATTGAGGGAAAAAGGGCTGTACTGTGCTGTATTGTTCTACGTACCTCACATGTGTCTGCATCAAATTCCATCTGCCATTTTGCAGCCCATTTTTCCACTGGTCCAGATCCCTTTGCAAGTTTTGAAAGCCTTCCTCATTGTTCACTACACCTTAATTTTGTATTATCTACAAACCTGCTGATCATTACCTGTAAGCATTACCATCCAAATCATGAAAAATAACAAAGGCCAGCACCAATCCTTGAGGCACACCACTTGTCACAGGCCACCAGATAGAGAGGCAATCATCCACTACCATTCTCTGGCTTCTTCCACAAAGCCAATGTCAAATTCAGTCTACTATCTCAACAAATACTGAGCGACTGAACCTTCCTGACTAATCACCCATGTGGGGCCTTGTCAAAGGCCTTACTAATGACCACGTAGACAATATTCATAGTCTTTCCTTCAATATTCCTGATAACCTCCTCAAAAAACTCAAGATTTGTTAAACACGAACCACCGTGCATAACATCAAGTTCACTATTGTAACGTGATCAATAACCACAAGCAGACTTGAAGCGAGTGATTATAGGCTTTTTTAACCTAAAACACAGCCACGGCTTCACATGCTGCTGGCCCGGTTCCAAGGCTAGTGTGAAGGGAGGGGACTAGAGTGGCTCAGCCTCTATTGGGGAATCTTATGGGGAGGAGTTTCAGGGTCGGAGGCACCACATTTATCACTAATTAGTCCCTCAATATCCAAATACTTGCACTTTAGAATCCCTTCTAATAACTTGCCCAATACTGATGTCAGGCTTAGCAGCCAGTAATTTCCTGGGTAATTTTTGGGCCTTTTTTAAAAAAAAACCTTCCAATCTTCAGGATGTTTTAAATACATCTGCCAGGGCCCCTAAAATTTATGCATTTCCCTCCCTCAAGGTCAAAAGGAATACCTTGTCAGGCCCTGGGGATTTATTCACTTTAAGACAGCAAGCACCCCCTCTTTAATCTGTACAGACTCCATTACCTGACTGCTTGTTTGCTTCACCTCCCTCAACACTGTGCCAGTTTCCTGAGTAATAAGGAGAGATACAAAATATTTTTAAAATATTTCCACCATCTCTTCAGGCTCCAAAAAAGCCACCACTATGATCTTCAAGAGGACCAATTTTGACCCTTACTATCCTTTTGCTTTTAAAAGCCAGAATGATTTTCCTTCACCTTGTCAGTCAAAGCAACCTCACGTCTTACCCTAAAATACCTGTATAATTCCCTTTTTAACGATTTTATAAAGAACTTCCATCACCTGTTTTCATAATGTGGTCTAGATCTGGTCAACTTGATTTTGAAAACATGTTCTTTACATCTCTTTTCTACTCTAATATCATGAACGGCAAGGCAAAACCAATGCTGATCAAGTTCCCAATTTAAATTAGTCCCATTTACCTACATTTGGCCCCTACCCCTCTAGCCCTTTCCTCTGCATTTATCTATCTAAATATATTTTAAATGCTGTAATTATATCTGCCTCAAACACTTCCTTTGGCAGTTCATTCTGTAGATGCGCTTCACTGTGTGAAAAATATTTAATCTTGATCATTAACTCACTCAGCATGGGGTACTAGTCACTCTTTTGAAATCTTTCATCATTTTGAAAGCTATAAACTCAAACACAGGGCCTTAGAAATTAATCTCTTTGTTTAGTCAACTACAGATTGCGGATCATATCACAGAGGAACGTGATCACATCAGAGAAGTACAAAATATCTTGTACAAGGGAATTTTACATGTATTATTTGTATAATTTTTGTGTTCAATATTACTTTTGGACATAGTACAAGTTATAATTTAATTGTTTAATTATTATAGTTATAGAATTTGATGTCCTGAACAAAATAAGCTATTATGGTTCAGCTTCTAATTTACAATTGATGTGATATGATTTGTTATCATTTGTTTATGCATTAAATGGTAGACTATTGAGATGTGCCGACAAAGGGATTTAGGAGTGATGGTAAATAGTACCCTCAAGGCTGATACTCAGGTAGATGGTGTGGTGAAGAAGGCATTTGGAATGTCGGCCTTCATAAATCGAAGTATTGAATTCAAGAGTAGGGACGTTATGATTAAATTGTACAAGGCATTGGTGAGGCCAAATTTGGAGTACTATGTACAGTTTTGGTCACCAAATTATAGGAAAGATATAAACAAAATAGAGAGAGTACAGAGAAGGTTCACGAGAATGTTGACAGGATTTCAAGGTTTGAGTTACAGGGAAAGGTTGTGCAGACTAGGGCTTTTTTCTCTGGAGCGTAGAAGATTGAGGGGGGACTTGATAGAGGTGTTTAAGATTTTAAAAGGGACAGAGTAAATGTGGATAGACTTTTTCAATTAAGAGTGGGGGAGATTCACTAGAGGGCATGGTTTAAGATTGAAGGGAGAAAATTATAAGGGGAACATGAGGGGAAACTTCTTTATGCAAAGGGTGATAGGGATGTGGAATGAGCTTCCGGCAGACGTGGTTGAGGTGGGATCATTGGTTACATTTAAGGAAAGACATGGAGAGGAGAGGACTGGACGGGTATGGACTGGGTGCTGGTCAGTGGGACTAGGAGGGTGGGGATTTGTTACAGCATGGACTAGTAGGGCCGAACTGGCCTGTTCTGTGCTGTAAGTGGTTATATATGGTTTTATATATATGGTTATATATGGTTTACCTTGTGTAAAGGGATTTTGTTAAACTCAATAAAAAAATAAATTACTTTGTTTGCATTGGATCTGCTGCTAACCATTCCCAATAACACTGGACAACCAATATTTTCAAACAATTTGCTGAAACTGACTGAAAAAAAAATTATGGATTACAATACTCAACTTCAAGGTGAACTCAAAGAGATAATTTCAGAATTTCTGCATCACACTGGACCATGGAGAAACATTAAATTAATTATTATTGAATTTAGCATATTTAATTGCATAATAATTGCTTTAGTTCAACTGACCTGAAAATGTTTTGACACTCATTTTCATTTGTACAAAGCACCTGATGCCTCTCTTGTCAGTAGTTGGCTAGCACTGATGGATTCCAGTTGCCCTGATACCACTTTTCCACGGTTGCAATGTTTCACCATGTTTCGGTTGGTGAAATGTATTTCCACACGTTGTGCAGCTCATCTTCTGCCTGCACTCCTTGTTAATACAACTCTCCATTATTAAGTTACTAAAATTGACAACCATATTTCCCAGTGAGGTTGCTTATATATTTTTTAATGAGTTGGAACGAAAGGCAGAATGAAGCTGCTGTTTGTTGTAATTTATAATTTCCCCAAGTAGAGAAGATTAAGATTATTAGAGTTTAGAAAACTGAGAGATGATCGTATTGAAACATTTAAGATTCTGAGGTGAATGTTAAGTGGATGAATCTGATCTCGAACTAGCTCAAGTCATTTTAGAGATGAGCAATTTCTTCCTTTCAAAGGTCAAAACTTTTTTGAATTCTACATTCTACAGAGTTGTGGAGAATGAAATATTGAATATATTCAAGACTAAGGTAATCAGGTTTTTTTGTCTCTGGGGAATTGAGAACAGTTTGGCAAGTTGAACAGAAGTCAAGATTAAATCAGTTGTGATTTTATTGAATGGCAGAATAGGGTTGTGGGCATATTCTCATTCTTATTTCTTGCTCTTATTGCTATTGCATAGTTGTAACTACAGAACCAACCACAATGACAAATGCTGCAGCAATTTGGCACACATTGAAATATTATAAATTGCTAATTCATGAGTGATCCTTTAATCTTTTGAGTGGTTGATGAAGTAATTTTCCTCAATGATGGGATGTTTATGTTTTTTTTTTTTTAAAAACAAGGGATCAAGATATCCTTCTGGAGTAGAATTATGCACTTGTGTAGTTTGTGGCTTTCTGAATACTCGTATGATTTTCCCCATCGACCCTTTTTAAAATGTTTTCCTTATCGATGCTGGACATGAGAGATAGAATGGCAATAGCATAAATTGAAAGATTACCCACCAGAAATTATATCTTCTCATTTGTATATTTTCAGAAATAGGAGTTCAAAAATTGAAGAACCATATCTGTAAACATAATGATTTGGAAACAAAGATTCAAACTAAATAAGAATGAAAAAATGGTGGTGCTGCCAGAGCTGCAATATCGCCCTGCTGCTGCAGACTGGGAGAATGGGGAGTGGAGACATGGTGCTGTTCCACAGGGTTCTACTGCCTAGTCCTATTGTTGACAGCTCTGTTCGGGTTTTAACTGTCCTGTTAAAAGATTTTTTTTAAATCCTGAAACTATGGAGGTCTGTGTCCAAGATGGCAGTGCCTGTGATAGGCAGTGATCCATGAGGGACTGCATACTCCTGAGAAGCAGTGGACTGGCACAGGGCACCAGAAACAGGGAGAACACACCCCATTGAGAAGGAGGAGCATGGGAGAAGACCATAGAGGGAAGGTAACCATGGCAGTGGATCAGTGAAGGTCTCAGTGACTGATGGACACACACAGGCTGCAGGTTGTTGGTGACTTGCATCAAAGGACTCACAAAGGCTGCTGAAGACCGACTCATGGGAAGCAGATATCAGAACTGGGATTTTGGACCCGAGGCTCGGGCTCCCACTGGTTTGAACAGGAGTGTGTGCACCAGAATCGGAACAGGTAGAAGTTATATAGATGCCATTCTTTATATAATGAAGAAATAGTGTGTACAGAATGATTATATCCCCAGCGGCAAAATAAATGTCACGAAATTGAATGCACCACGTTCCTGTTAATGTAGACAGCCACATCCATGGCAGATCTATCTACTTACAGCGAAAAAGAATGATTGCAGGACAGATATACCAGTATTTATTAGAAGACAATTTACATGCAGAATAAGATTATGTAGGAGCAATGAGTTCTGTTATTTCACTTTGTGGCAAAATGGAAGAATAAACAAGTTTCTAGTTTTGTTCCTGGTAAATTGCAGTCCATAACATGCAGGATACGTATGTCTTGGCTTTGTAATTATACTTCCTTATCTGCTTGTCAATTTCCCAATCACCCATTTACTTTCCTGTGGAGATTCCATTAGTGATCTCTATGGCAGACTTGCTCAATTTTTTTTGCCTGTCACTTTGCATTTTGAGTCACACCTTCAGTAATACATTATCTCATGCCTTGTAATCTTCTGTTACACACACCCCCCCCTCCACCACGTTGGGGGGGGGGGGTGTCATTCATCTTTTTTTCTCCCGAAACTCTCCCACCATTGTTATGCATTAACCACATCATTGGACTTTATTTCCACACACAGAGATCAGAATCCCCATTGTTACTTTTGGTTTTTAAGATAGTCCACCATCAGCAGTTGTATACAATTAAAGCTGGATAAGAGTAAAGTGGGGCCAGGTCCTCAATGAATCTTCAAAACACTGAAGTCAATGTGAAAAATTGATATTTGGTGTATATGAAACTAAAAAATTCATGCATAGAAAATGTATGCTGGATGCAGATTAATTTTTGAATTGATAAAAGTAAAATATTTTAATACAAATCAGTGTTCTGCAAAAAATAAACTTTTCACATTTGCTGATTTGTTTTAAATTATATTCCACAACTAAGACATTCACAGTGAAAAGTGTCAGATGGCTACTGATACTACATTTTGGACATTTCAAAATGAGTGGGAAACATTTCAGGAAATCACAAAATTCATTAATATTTAGAGACTCGCATCACTTTTATTTCTGGCAGTTTAAAATTTAGCTGTTATAGAGTGCTACTTGTTCAGTTTTCTGGTACATGCTAAGTACCATCCATCACTAAGGTCACTTAACCACATCATTGGACTTTATTTGCTGCAATCATCTGCTATCATGACAGAACTCCTTGAACAGCTGGCAATAAACAAAGTTAACAATAATTTCTCATGTTACTGCCTACATAGAACTTCCATAAGATTCCAAATTATTTTATTGTCATGTTCTTTTTCTTTGGCTTGGCTTCGCGGACGAAGATTTATGGAGGGGGTAAATGTCCACGTCAGCTGCAGGCTCGTTTGTGGCTGACAAGTCTGATGCGGGACAGGCAGACACGGTTGCAGGGGAAAATTGGTGGGTTGGGGTTGGGTGTTGGGTTTTTCCTCCTTTGCCTTTTGTCAGTGAGGTGGGCTCTGCGGTCTTCTTCAAAGGAGGTTGCTGCCCGCCAAACTGTGAGGCGCCAAGATGCACAGTTTGAGGCGAGATCAGCCCACTGGCGGTGGTCAATGGGGCAGGCACCAAGAGATTTCTTTAGGCAGTCCTTGTACCTCTTCTTTGGTGCACCTCTGTCACAGTGGCCAGTGGAGAGCTCGCCATATAACACGATCTTGGGATGGCGATGGTCCTCCATTCTGGAGACGTGACCCACCCAGAAAATGCATGATTTTATGTCGAAAGGTAGACAAAGATATGCTATCACCAGAAATTGCCCAGTGCCCCAGAGCCAGAGAAAGAGAAGCAAGAGCAAGTCCTGAGTATCCTTGGCTTTGCCTCCAGCATTCCCACACCTGCTGCAGCCACACGGACTGGAGTCTAAACCATCAGCAACCCACACTCCAGTTGCACACCTCTGTCAAGGTCAGGAAGCCTCCAGCACCCTGCAATCTTGGTTCTAATACCTGGTACCCCATCAGCCAGTCTCCAGCAGTCCACAACCTGGGCATGAATCCCCTGAGCACAGTCGCCAGCAGCCCACAGCCTATGTGGGTTCCTCACCTAAAGTCACCGACAGTCCGCTGCTTATGTGCTCTTCAGCCTTAGAGCGCCTCTATGGTCCGCTGCTGTGGTCACTGTCCTGTGGGTCGTCTCCTTCTCAAACTGGGGGAGGTCTTCTGGTGCCCTGAACCAGTCCTCCGCTTCCCCAGTCTGCAACCCCTTGAAGATGGCTCCTGATTATAGCCCCACTATCTTGTCCCAGACTCTGCGATCACGAGATTTTAAAGTAAATCACAGTTGGCTCTTTCAACAGGACATTTAAAGCACGTATGGAGCAAATGGTAGTTGGCTGGGTGGTTGGACCCAGCACAGTCTTATGAACTAACAACTGTTTCAATTATTTTTGGGACTAAATGGACTTTGTTTGCACCAACACAGGAACAGCAATGAAAAATTAATTGAACAATGGTAAATTCAAAATAATAGTTTTTTATTAACATAACATTTCTTACTTAACTCTAAACTTATCATGTGAGTGAGTGAATGAGATTAAAGTCCCACTCTGAAAAGTCAATCTTTAAAAGCTCAGCATAATTTAAGTCTTAACCATATAACCATATAACTATAATGCACTTTTAAACATTATATCTTCAAGCCTTTTTACTTACAATAGCTATTTTCTTCCACAATTAATTCACAAACCCAGAAAAAGGTTAAACAAATGTCATTATCTTCTTCCACAATGAAGTCACAAACCAGACAAGAGTTAGACAAAGTAGCCAAATACAAAAATAGACAGTGGAAATCTGTCCTCTTTTCCAAAGAGACAGTGAAATGGTCTTATTTCAAAACCCAGAAGTAACACACAACAGCCCAATTTTGGTTACTGCAACACAACCCTGTCTTTCACAAGGTTTCAACCTTTGTGTCACAGGGGTTTTGACTTCTCTCCAAACTGAAATCTTCTATAACTGAACTCAAAATGTTTGAATTCTGTAATATTTCTCCAAATCATATGACCGTTACATCATCAGAGGTGAGTCCAAATTCTTGGAAACCACATGATCATCAGTTTTATTTCTACCAAAATTCTATTGTTTTTTCAAAACTATTCCATATCCATAACAACCTCTAACTTCATTTCTGTTCAAGAGGCTTAAGTGACTTTGATTAAAAACACATGGCTTCCTCAGGTCTTGAATAATTAAGACCCAATTAAAATCCATTACCTCTGTCTGTCTAAGACACACCAATTCTGAAAATGAACTCTTCTCAGTAAACAATGGTTCTATATAAATGTGCTGTGACCTATGTGTGTCCCAGTACCAACCCACAGCTAATTTACTAAGAATACAGACATAATATTTTAACTATAATTTACAGAGACATTTTTATAAAATAAATATAGTTTAACATTAAATTAAAGGTAAACACAAATCTGTTACAGCAGAAGCGTTGACTTCACTCCCTGCAGGTCTGCACCAGTGGCAGCATTGATGCTACAGCAGCTCCCATAGGGCAGCCATTTGTTAATATCAGCTCACACGTTTTTGTTGAGATCCAAAGCAGCACTTTAGACCAGCTATTCGCACCTTTTTTGGTGCTGGCCCCCTTAGAACTCCGCTCAAAGATTATGGGCCCCCTTCCCTATGAAAGCAGCCATTTAGTTGATTTCTCCTCTACTTCTACCAATCACACCAAAAGTATTTTAAAAAATTATTTCAGTCCATGTCCACTCCCTCCCCCCCCCCCCCCACCATTCCCTCTAATGTGCTGTGGTTCCTGGGAGAATGGGTGCAGTAGATGGCCCCTCCAAATTCACAAGTGAATTGTTGCTTCACTTGGAAGGACTGTTTAGGACCCCAAATGGTGGTGAGGGAAAAGGTGTGGGTGTTTGATGTCAGAAGAGTATTTTTGGGAAAGAACATGTGGATGATGGAAGGACCAGACTCTGTGGGAAGGAGAGAGGCAGAGGCGTCTGGAGGTGGAATCATGTGGCAGATGGCACAAATTGCAAAGGTTAGTATGTTGGATGCAGAGGCACGTAGGGTTGTAGGCGAGGGAAATTAATCTTTGTCATGAACAGAGCAGCCATTCTCAATGGAAACCATATGGCATTCTTCTCTTTCTCCCACCCCCCCCCCCCCTCAGGTGACACAGCCCATTTAAGGAGGACACAGACTGAAATCATAAAATAATTTTAATGTTTTTATGTGGTTGGTAGGAAAGTACAGGAAAAAAGCAATTAAACATGACTGCTACATAAACTTTGAGCAGAGTCCTAAGGGGGTCATAGCCCAAAAATGGGTTATGAATGGGTGGTGTAGAAGATTGGCTGATCTGCTGCATTCAGTGCTCCTGTTGTGGCCTCCTCTCCACCTGAGGGACTGGATGAATTTGGATCTATTCTTCTTCTCTTTTTTCTTTCTTTGGGGCTTAGGTTTATAGGGAGGGTGAGTCAGTGGAGGGAGGAGTGGTAGGGTGGGTGGGGGATGGAGGGCTGTTATATATTCCACATATATTTCTTTATATGAATCATTATATTCAAATGTATTTCAATGTTTTGTGGTTTAACATTTTTTAAATAAACTATTAAAAAAGAGACCGGTTGAAGACTGGGAGATCATCCCATTGAGCACCTTCGCTCTGTTTGTTACAACAGCATGGAACTCCCAATGGCCAACCAATTCAATTCCATGCCCCACTCCCATGCCAACATGTCTGACCATTGCCTCATACACTGTCACACCAAGGCCATTTGCATATTGAAGGAACAACACCTAAAACTCCTTCTGGGCACTCTCCAAACAGATACCATTACATTGACTTTCATGTTTCTGTTGGGATCCTCCCCTTTCTCTACCCCTGTCTCCTTTTCTCCAGTCCCCAACCCCTTCCCTCTTCATTCAGAGAGCTATCACCCGCTCCTATCACTTCCAATCTTTTTTTTCTCCTGCCCTCTCACCCATATCCATCTAGGACATCTTGCCCAACCCTTTCATATCAGGTGCTTGAATGCTTTTTGCTCATACCTTGATTAAGTACTCAGGCCCAAAATGTTGGTTATGCATCTTTGCCAGAAAAGAACACTGCAAGACCTGCTGAATTTCTCCAGCACTTTTGTGTATTAAGCTATAATTACAACGTCTGCAGACTTCCTTGGTTAATAGCACTCTTTATAATTGCTATATTCTTTCCCATCAATGATTATGGCAGCTATGATCAGCAGTGGCCTCAAGGCAGAGGCCGAATGCAGGCAAGTGGAAATCTGAAATCACAGTTTGTGACGTTATATCCATATCCTGTAACTATCCAGCAATGCACAACTACCATCAGGATAATAAAATAAATCACTATTACAACTTCAAAGTGAGGGTCCAATATATTGACTTCATACAAATAAGTGGTTACAAGTATCAAATGTTGGAATTAAAGTCCAATCAAATGATTATTAGCATGTTTCTGGGTTGAACACTACTCATGGTATTTCTTCCCCCAAAAACTGAATTAACAGGAACAAATAGTTTCCAATTATGCACCAATCTGCAACTGTACAGTCAAATATAAAAAACATAATACTCCAATGTCACCAATGAACTTAATATCATTATGACCAGAAGCCCAGAAACAGCTTGTAGATTCTTTTCTGATAATGAGGGTCAAACCCAAATCAGCATCTCCACAGAAACGTACTGACCTGAGAGCATCTGAAATTTTTATTTTCAAATCAATATCTTCTTTTTGTTTATTCTGATTTCAGTTGGTCAAACAATTAGGTATGGTGACAGAGATAACAAATAAAATAAAATGCTGATTATGTTAGATAGTTAAATAATAGCACTTAAAGCTTCCATGAAGAAGAGCAGCATCCCTCCAACTCCTGGAAGTCTCTGGCTCATGGCCATACAATGTGAAGATGGTGCAGAAAACTCAAAGCCATGTATTTGAGAGCAAACAGAAGTGCTGCATTAGCATTGGGGAAGCACATGACCTCAAACGACCCACCCGACAACCCATTAGCCACCACTTGGTCTTTTGCAGCAAGATCTGCATTTCTCATGTTGGCCTCCACAGGCACCTCAGAACACAAAAAAACTGGAATGGAAGTATGGAACATAGAACACTACAACACAGTGCAGGCCCATATATTCTTTAAAAAAAAAGCACTAAACCCTCCCTACCTCATAACTCTCTATTTTCTTCCTTCATGTGCTTGTCTAAGAGTCTCTTAAATACCCCTAATGTTTCAGCCTCCACCGCCAGTCCTGGCAAGGCATCACAGGCATCCATCTCTCTGTGTAAAAAGAAACTACCCCTGAAATTTCCCCTAAACTCCCTCCCCTCACTTTGTACACATGTCCTCTGGTGCATGCTATTCCTGCACTGGGAAAAATGCACTGGCTGTCCACCCTATCTATGCCTCACAATCTTGTGGACTTCTATCAAGTCTCCTCTCATCCTTCTTCATTCCAGCTCTGCTAACCTTGCCTCACAAGAAACTTTCCAAACCAGGCAACATCCTTATAAACATACCGTACTCTGCACCCTCTCCATTGCTTCCACATCCTTCCTATCAGGAGGTGACCAGAACTGAACACAATACTCCAAGTGTGATCTCACCAGAGATTGGTAGAGTTGCAGCAAGACCTCTCGACACTTGAATTCAATCCCCTTATTAATGAAGCCCAACATCCCATCGGTCTTTTAACTATCCAATCAAACTGTGCAGCAACCTTGAGAGATGTATGGATTTGGGCCCCAAGGTCCCTCTGTTCACCCACACACTCTTAAGTAACCAACCATTAACTCTGTACTCAGCCTTCTTGTTTGTCCTTCCAAAATGCCTCACCTCACACTTATCTGAATTGAATTCCATCTGCCATTTCTACCCCAACTCTGCATCCTTGTTCATATCCTTTTGTAACCTATGACAACCTTCAGCACCATTCACAACTCCTCTTACCTTCATATCATCCACAAACTTACTGATCCAATCTTTCCACCTCTTCATCTTGGTCACTTATAAAAATCACAAAGAACAGGCATCCCAGAACAGATCCCTGCAGAACTCAACGAGTTTTATCTTCAATTCCAAGTGGCACTCTCTTACACCTTAAAAAGGAACATACAACTATTGGGAGTGCCTCCTATGGACGCTGCAAAACCTGTAGAATTTGTACAGCATTTTTATAGTTTTAATACAACTGTTGGACACATTGGTACATTTTTCTCTGTGACTAATGGTATAGGAGCCGATTTGGGGTAAGTAGTTGAAATTATACCTATAATGTAAGTCAGGAATTTTATCTTCCTTCATAATCAGCCAATTCTGAAATCCAATGCAAAAAATGGATTTCCACTCCGATGATTTTGTTTGGTTAAGAGGAAAGTAAGACTTTTTCTTACTTATTCCATTTGTTTTTTTCCCTTCAAGATGACAACAACCATTAATTGCTACTTACCTTGACAGTCAAAGTGGTTCGCAAGACCAATTCAAAGGCTTTTAAATGCAAGTAAACAACTGTGCTACATGCTTCACCATGTACAGCAAAAACTTGGATTTCCCAATCAATAAAACTGGAGATGTTTCCCAATTCATATTTCCCCACCTACCTTTGGACATGGCTTTATTCTCGAGTTATAGTAAGGACTTATGGATCGAAACTTGTAATAAATATTTTAATCAATTAGTCAAGGGCAAATATAAGTAACAAATAAAATTGAGACCCATAGTAAGTTGAGCCACTAAACAAGGATTACTGCAAAAATGACTCTGTGGCCCAAAGAGTCTGTTTCCATATTGTATCTTTCTATGACACTACATCATTAGAAAGAGCTTGCTTTGCTGTGGATTACGCAATGGAAGATTACTGCAGCAAAATTATAACCAAAGCCTGACTGATCCTTTCCATTGGAAAATCAATTTTTATCTACATGAACAGATCAAATTGGTCAAGGTATCACATTTATGGATTGTATGCATTATTAACTTTGTATACATTGACTGTTCACCAGATTATGCTAAACCAATCTCGATGTAGGGTTTTTCTTCTCTGAATGTACAAGTGATAGCAAACTTTCACTGCCATTTAGAGTTATGTCAGATTTTTGCCCTATGGCTTAAATACAAATAAAATATAATTTTAAAATCAATTCTAATTTTAAATATATAGTTATATTTAAACAAATCTGTACATAGACATAATAAAGAATACAGGGCTCCTGGGTTACATAAAAGTTCAGTTACCGAGAACCATCTGTAAATTGAATTTTCCACTTCAGAAACAAATAATGCCCCCAAAATTGTAATGTGAAATTTTTAGCTTCAACTACCCCTGCAGATTTGCAAACATTTACACTGGGGATGGTCAACACAAGTTAAAAAAGTTGCATTGAAAAGTGAGCTGTGACAAATATTGAGAGGCCTGAGGAACTCAGCAGCTCAGGCAACATCACAGAGAGAAATGGTCAATCAATGTTTTGGGTTGGGACTCCTCTTTCTTTTAATTTTTTTTATTTATTTATACTTCACTGTGAACCATTTCAATAACAATATATACAAACATTTATCATTAAGATATACTGACATTCCCCCCCATAAAGCAAGAATTAAAAGAAAAATAAATAAACAATAAAAGAAGAAAAAAGAGGAATTATGTCATTCAAAATTCCATATTTAAGTATTTTCGTACTTGTAGCTTATCATTTTAAGAGATGGAGGTCTAAAGTCGGCGGTTTCTAACATATCTATGTATGGTTCCCAACTTTGTTCAAGCATATTTGTCTTTTAGATTGTAGGTAATTTTTTCTAATGGAATACACTTGTTCATTTCTATGGACCATTGTTGTATTTTTAAGATTGCCTGAGTTTTCCAGGTTATCATTATGCACTTTTTTGCTGCTGTAAGAGCGAACAAAATAAATCTTTTTTGAGCCTTGTCTAATTTTAGATCTAATTCTTTATCTTTTATGTTGTTTAACAGGAAGATTTCTGGATCTTTTGGTATCTTTTTTTTTGTAATTCTATTTAATATTAAGTTTAAATCCTCCCAAAATGTTTTCACTTTTGTACATGTCCAAATTGCGTGCAATTTTGCTCCAATTTCTTGTTTACAACGGAAACATTTGTCCGATATTGTTGGATTCCATTCTTTTAACTTTTGTGGTGTCACATATAATCTATGTAGCCAATTGTATTGTATCATATGAAACAGTATTTATTGTATTACTCATGGCTCCTGTGTATAGTTCTTCCCATGTTTCGTTCTTTATTCATATTTTTAATTCTTTTTCCCAACCCTATTTAGGTTTGTACATTGCTTTATCATTTTCCTTGTATTGCAATTCAAATTTTTCTTTTAAATAAGTTTTCAACTGATAGTTTAAAAATATTGTACTATGATGTTTTGTATGTTTTTTTTTAAACTGTTCAATGTTAATAAATTATTTCCCAAAAAGCAATCTTTTATTCTTTTAATTCCTTTTCTCACCTATTCCATAAAAAATAAATTGTCTATTGTAAAAGGAATTAATGGGCTTTACATTAGTAGCATTTTTGGTATTTGATAATTTATCATCTTTCGCTCCAGATGTATTGTCTTCCATGTTTTTAGTTTATGATGTAGCATTGTTAAATTGTTGTGTTGCACCAGTTTCTCATCCCATTTATAAAGTGAATGTTCTGGGACTTTTTCTCCTAATTTGTATAATTCCATCTTGAGCCAGTTCAATTTTTCTCCTGTCTGATAAAATTCTGATCGATATCTTAACTGTGCTGCCCTATAATAATTTTTGAAATTTGGTAACTGCAATCCTCCTTGTTTATATATCCATGTTAATTTTTCCAAAGCCACTCTTGATTTTTTTTACCCTTCCATAAAAACTTTCTTATTAATTCAGTTATCCCCTATCAATGGAATCAGTAGCCCTTTTTCTCTGCCAATTCTCTCTTTTTCTCTACATCTTCCCTTCTCATTAAATCTTTTTCTATAATTACTATCTTTTTTCCCCAACCGTTCTATTTCCCGATTATATTCTTTTTTAATCTTAGTCGTGTAACTAATTATTTGTCCTCTAATAAAGGCCTTAATTGCATCCCATAATATAAATTTATGTTACCAAATTTGTTTTTGATTCGAAATATATTTTGATTTGTTGTTCAATGTATTCCCGAAAGTCTTGCCTTTTTAACAATATAGGGTTTCAGCCTCCATCTATATGTTTTTGGTGGAATATCCTCTAAATCAATTGTCAATAACAAGGGTGAGTGGTCAGATAATAGACTTGCTTTATATTCGGACTTTCGAGCCCTCCCCTAAATCTAAGCCGACAACAAGAACACATCAATCCTAGAATAGGTTCTGTATCTGTTTGAATAATATCAATAATCTTTCTTTTGGGTGTTGTTTTCTCCATATGTCAATTATCTTCAAATTATGCAATGAGTTTAATGTAAATTTGCCTGCTTTATTATTTATGGTTGTCTTCCCAGTTTTATCTATCAATGGGTCTAGGTTAAAATTACAGTCCCCCTCTCGTAAAATGTGTCCCTGTGTGTCTGCTATCTTTAAAAAGATGTCGTTGAGGCCTTGTATATGAATCCGATTGCTAGGGTGGTGACAAATGGAGAGACATCTTTACCTTTTAAATTGACTCAATCAACTAGTCAGGACTGCCCATTGTCACCAGCCCTGTTTGCTTTGGCTATAGAACCGTTAGCACAGGCTATTAGACAAAATTAGGATATTAGAGGGATGAGGATTAAGGATGAAGAATATAAAATTAATCTATTTGCAGACGATGTGTTGATATATTTGATAGAGCCTGAGAGATTGTTGAAACAGTTACAGGAGTGTTTAATCGAAATTTGGAGAATTTAACATATAAAGTTAATTGAGATAAAAGTGAAATTTTGCCAGTTGGAGGAGAAGATTATTCTGAATTTAAAAATATTACAAAATTAAGATGGACAAATAAAATCAAATACTTAGGTGTGTTTGTGGACAATGACTATCAATCGTTATATCAATTAAATTATGTACCTATATTGAGACGGATTAAAGCAGACTTAACTAAATGGAAAGATCTCCCATTAACTCTAATTGGACGTGTTAATTGTATTAAGATGAATATTTTTCCTCGAATTCAATATTTATTTCAATCAATACCTTGTTTACTTTCAAAGAGTTTTTTTTTCAGGATTTGAATAAAGCAGTACGAGAGTTTTTGTGGAAAGGTAAATTAGCTCGAGAAGCGTTGCACAAACTTGCTTGGAAATATGCATTGGATGGCTTACAACTGCCACATTTTCAAAATTATTATGAGGCAGCTCATTTGAAGTTTATTAGTAGACTGATGGATTTGGATCAACCTCTTAGTTGGGCTAAGGTGGAGATATCATGTCTACTTAGAATGGAGATGCATGAATTTATATTCTGTTGGAATTTGATTTTATTACAGGAACGTATGCCAATACTGAAACAATTATTAAAGATTTGGATTTTAAAAAAATAAAATTTTAGAATCGTAAGATAAATTATCAATTTTAACTCCATTATACAATAATTGGCTTATTCCTTTTTCAATGTTTAATAGTTATTTAAAGATTTGGAATTCTAAAGGTATAAAGACAATACAGGACTGTTTTGTAGAGGGACAATTTCTTTCTTTTATCCATTTGAGAGAAAGATTTGAAATACCTTTAAATTCTTTATTTGTGTATTATCTTTGGTGAAAGATAATTATGGTAGAGAGATGTATTTACCTACTTTGTCGAAATTTGAATCTTTGACTTCTACTATACCAAAGGGTTATGTTTCAGTCATGTACAATTTATTACAGGACAATATGGATAAACCAGATTGGGAAAAATCTAAACTTAAATGGGAGATTGATTTAGTGTTTACTTTTCCTGAAGATGATTGGGCGAACATGTGTCAGGACAATGTAATTAAATTATCTAATGTAAGATATGGTATGGTGAATTATAATTTTTTACATCAGTTGTATTTGACCCCGGAAAAGTTTAAAAAAAAAATGGGTTCAGTATTTCGGATTCTTGCTTTAGATGTGATTTATGTACTGGTACTTTTTTTACATGCTGTTTGGACGTGTGAAAGTCCAACCATTTTGGCAAGAAATTAAAATAGTTTTGGAAAAATTGTACAATTTTAAACTACCTTTGGATCCAACGATTTTTTTGTTGGGAGATTTATATTCATTAAGGGGAATGGGTTTGAATAAAGTTCAAATTGCTTTTGTACGTTTGGTGTTATCAGTAATGCGCAAATGTGTTGCTAGTACTTGGAAAGATGTAGAAATTAATATAATATGCGGGCATAATAAATTGAAAGCTTGTAATTATGGAAAAAATACTTATAATTTACATCATTATTGTTTTTTTGTTGATAAGTGGTCTCCGTATTGAAATATATGCAATTGGATGGATTTTGAACTGTTATGAACATTTATAAAAAATTTATATATATGTTTTAAATTTTTGGCTCCCCTTAAGGGAGCAAGATGAAGGGGTGGGGTGGGGAAGGGTTTTTTTTAATGTTTGTTTTGTTTTTCTTTATATATAAATCTTTGTAAAATTACATTGTTTGAATATTTAGATTGTATGTTATACTTTTTACTTATCTTTTAAATAAAGTTTAAAAAAAAGATGTCCTGCATAAATTCCTGGTCATTTTCATTAGATGCATTGATATTCAGCAAGTTCCAAAATTCTAAATAAATCTGGCACTTCATCATTATATATCTACTTGCTGGGTCCGTTATTACTTCATTTATCTTAATTGGCTGATTCTCCAGTCTAGACTAAAAATGTGAGCTGACCATATCTCTCCATTGCTTCTGCCCAACTATGTCCTTCTTGCCCCTCATCATTTGCTCAAGATTCCAGCATCGGTTTCTCTTTTGTGACAAATGTTTGATTTAATACTGCCTGGGAGGAGTGATAAAGGGTTAGGGGAGGGGATATGGGAAGCTGATCAACAAATCAGTGAGAAAACTGCAGTTTCATCAAAGAAAATATTAACCAGAGGAGGCTGGACTTCATAATCTTACCCGAAGGAGAGCTTGAAGGCAGCGTTGTCTTTTTGAGTGGGTGATCTCTGCGTTGTTTCTACATGGAGATACTGGAAATCTAAGAGACATTGGGAGAATTTGTATAAAACTGAGTTTTAGTAGGTCCAGTCTATCATAATCAGGGGATTATGATTGAACATTATAAAAACATCAGCTATTACAAAAGGAGCCAGTTTAGATATTTCCAAACCTGAAGTTGTTACAATCTGTAAATACTGCTTCTCCTAGCCACTGCTTCCAACTTGATAGTTCCAAATCCTGCACAACCTACTTTCATTTCCTAACCAAAATTTACAAATTGTTTCTGCCTGCTCTACCAAACTTATCTCCTTGTACCTCAACACCATCCTGTCCCTTCTCACCTACATCCAGGTCACCCTCACCTCTCCACCTCTGAAGAATTCAGATTCTCTGGTCCACAGCACCTTACCTTAATTATGGATGTGCAATCCCTTGACGCATCCATTATTCACCAGGAAGGCCACAGGGACCTCCACTTCTTTCTTGAACAAAGAGCCATTCAGTCACCATCCATTAACACTCTCCTCTTCGTGGCAGGATTTGTTCTCACCCTAAACAAGTTCTCCTCTCATTTCCTCCAGATCCAAGGTGTAGCCACAAGAGCATGTATGGGCCCTAGTTATGCCTGCCTTTTTGTCAGGTACTTAGAAGAGTCCCTGTGCCAATCCTCTGCATTAGTGCTACTCCCTGTATCCATGCAGGACTTAACAATTTCATTAACTTAAATGTAATTGGACTCTTTCTGACATTTCTCTCCTCTTCCTGATCTCTGTATCCATCTCAGGGAACATCTATTACAATCTTATTGACTTTCACAGCTACAAGAATTAAATCTCTTCCCATCCTAACACTTGTAAGGACATTATCCCTTTCTCACAATTTCTCCACTACATGTTTCCAGAATGAGGCCTTCCACTCAGGACATCCAAAATGTCCTTTCTTTAATATGTTTAGATTACCCTTATGCCATTGATAAAACCACAGGAAAATCTCTCCTCCATTTCTCATACTTCTGCCCTTGCCCCATCTCCCATCAGGCAGAACAAGGAGAGACCCTCTGGACCTCACTTTCCATCCCATCAGCCTCCACGTCTGACACATTACTTCTGCCAACTTCTGCCTGCTACATCTTTCCCACTCTATCCCTACACGTTTTGACATGTTTTGTCAGGATAAGTTTCTTCAGGAGTCCCCAGTCTGCTCTTCCCTCCCCACCTGCCCTTCCACCTTGGACACTTCTTGCTGTCATTGCAGAAAGTGCAAAACATCTCAAGATCTTCTTTCCCACCTTCATCCAGGAACATAAACAAACCTTACAGGCCAGACAGAGTCTTTCATGCACATCATCCAACCTCATCTATCTCATTCATTTAACTTGGTGTGGCCTCCACTACATCAATGAGGCCAAATGAAGATTGAGTGACAACTTCATCTAACAACTACATTCTGTTTGTAGATCTGAACATGATCTTCCTGGATCCAACCATTTAAACTCCTCCAACCATTCCTACATAGCTGTTCTTGGACTATCCATTGTTAGGTTGAGGCCAAATGCAAACTTGACGATCAACACATCACATTCCTCCTGGAATTCCTCCTGAAACTTAGTGACATGAAAATTGATTTCTCCACTTTTAGTTACCCCCCCACTGTTTCAATCCCTTTTTTCCCTACTCCTGATTTTTTTTCCTGCTCTTAATTTTACTTCATCTCCCCACCCCCTTCCTAGTAGTCTCTCCTTCTTCCTGTCTACTCCTCACACCTTCTGTCCTATACTTTGCACCCCTCCCCAGCTTCTTTCCTCCTTTATGCACATGTAATATCACCCTCTTCCCTATAGTTTTAATAAAGAGTTCTGTTCGTTTGATTTTGTTTTAATTCAGAGCTAAGATCCATCGCTTTCCTTCTGCTATAATGCTGATCTTGTTAACTAGCTTCGGAAGAGGTTGAAAAAGCCAGGTGTTATTTTTGCCATTTCATCATTTTGCTTGTCATGCAAGATAGCACCTGATCATTGGCCGGTTCTCATTAAGGATACACTCCTGAGAGAATTCCAGATCTGGAAATATGTTTTCTCAATACAACACGTGCTTTCTCGCCTCTTAATAATCTCAATATATTTTCAAGCATCATATAAAAATGGGTGAAAATGGAAAAATGGGACAAAAAAGATGAAAAAATATTTTGCATTCTTATTCACACCAAATCCTTTATATTTTAAAATGGTCTTCACAATAAGCTTCCACAATCCCCATAACTTCAGTGACAAAACTGCATAACTAATACTTGCTGTACATTAGCTTCCAGTGAGATTTCAAAAGGCTCAATGCTTACACTCGATTTAAAATAAAACGAAGAAATATATCAAAATTACATGGAATTTACATTTATCAATTACATCTATCAATTATTATATCTGGCTGATGAAATGAAGCACAACTCTTGTTTTGCTCTCCATAAAGAATCATCAAGGAAGTATTTCTGATCTTATGTGACCTTCTCCTCATAAATGAGGATCTACTATTTACATATTTCACCCATCCTTACTTCAAAACACACAAGGTTAGCAGCTTTCTCGTTTTCTTCATCCTCAAGGCAGAAATTCCATGCATCCACCCTTTTATCACAATCTAACCTCCATACACCCAATTCCTGATCTTTCCTATTACTCTTTCCTATTGCTCATTGCTTTTTCACTTGGACTCCTCAGTTGTCAAATTTGGATGAGGTACATTTTTGGAAATGGTACATCTCTACACAGAACCTTATAATTTCCTCCCTGGTCTCAAGGGAGGTACTGGAGGATTGGAGAATGGCAAATGGAGAATCCTGGGAATTGTTATCCAGTGAGTCTTGCATTAGTGGTGGGCAAACTTCTGGAGAGGATTCTTAGAGACAGGATTTATGATTATTTAGAGAAGCATAGTCTTTTTGGGGATAATCATCATGGCTCTGTGTGGGGCAGGTCGTGCATCAGGAAGTGACAAAAGAGATTGATGAAGGTAGGGCAGTAGCTGTGATGCATATGGATCTCAGTTATGCATTTGAAAAGGCACCCCGTGATAGACTCATTCAGAAAGTCATTAGGCATGGAACCTTGGCTGTGTGGATTAAAAATGGTTTTGCCTCCAGACAACAGAGGGCCATAGTAGATGGAATGCTTTTTTTTGCATGGAGATCAGGGAGTGATCTGCAGGGTTCTCTTCTGGAAACATTACCTTTCTGAATTTCCTCATTTATCTCCAGTCTGCCCCTTTGAATTAATAGCTCCCATCTGCTAATTTCTTGATCTCTGATCCATATGTTCTTCACCTTGGTATCCCTGTCCCATCTAGCTCCAAATTCTATTTATACTCTATTCTGGCCAGCATAGACTATGTATGCTTTTCTTTTGTCATGAAGCTTTTTTTAACCTCTTAAAATTCATATCATATATAACTTCTTAGATAAAGCAGCAACCCTCAATATCACATTTTGAATATTACATTGCAGATATGTGCGCACCTCTTACAAAATTTCCAAGAATCACTTCAGTTTGGTTTAGTCTTCCCACGAAACAGAAATAGACCCTACCATTGTCATTAAAAAATACTGTGGTTATAATAGAGAAATAACTTCAAGTTCATGACTTTATTGTATAATACACTTGCCTGTTCAATTTTCCTCCTTTTTCTTCCCTAAACCAAAGGTGCTGTCACTACAGTTCATTTATTTAATGCTCCCCTTAATGGCCCAGTGATTCACACCAATCTCATGAGCTTTTTTGCTTTTAATTAGATGCACATAATGTAGGACAGTGTGAGGATAGAATAAAGATTCAACCAACTGGATTGCAAAGATGGAGGGGATAAGGACAATGAAATACTGAACACAAGAAGATGAAGGGAGAAAATTGGCAAATGGTGAATTGAATGGAAATTCCTTAGAGAAATCGAAATGCTGCTCATAATGCAGGCAGAGTTTAATGAGAAGTAAATGTAAATTGTCATCTTACTGGAGAGTAAACAGGTTAAAAAAAAACTACTAATCTCTTACTAAACAGTTTCTACGTAATGGAAAATAAACAGATCTAAGAATGCAAGATTTTAGAAAATATTACTTAATGGTATAAATACTTTGAATGTTTAAAAAAATATAAAAATCAAAACATAATCATAATTCCAACATTTTATGCTATTCAGTCCATTGTCAACCCCTTGACACTTTGTAAGAACAATCAAAACAACCCCTTTCCCTACTCAATCCCAACAACTGACTTTTTCCCCCTTTTCAGCTGGCTTCTCTCTGAAAGCCATAAATTAATCCATTTCCAATATTCTTTCACATCCTTCCAAGATTTACTCCATTCACGGCATGAAACTAATTTAATTTTAAATCTACTTCTAAAAATATATTTTTTTAAATGATTTGGTGTAGAAAAATAATAAAATGAAGAACCTATTGTCCTGAATCTTGCTGGGTCAGTTGAGGTGCATTATCTAATCTCATCCAAGTCAACGACAATTGAATGAGAAAGCTGAAAAATAATTCTCGATCTTATTGAAATGTGTGGATGGTTGACGAGTACAAGATTGGACTTTGTTACAAATATGCATGCTGGAAAAATTTGGCAATCTTTATGATTGTTGGCCCATACTTCAAGAACGGTGTCCATTAAATTGTTCACTCGGGAAGTCAATGTGTTCAAAACTAAAAAGGAATGATGGAAGAAATATTGCCTATTAGAAAGCTCTGAAAAATTTTTAACAGTAGAAATCCATCTATGGTCCATCCCTTCGCAAGCGAAGATGAACATGGTGTCTTGTATTTTCTACTGTGCCTGAAAAGCTACATCAATAAACATTACAAGTACTGCTTAATATTATGATATATTTTGGAAATTACAACAAACAAAATGTCAGAGTAACACGTTTATTTGGAGATGGAGCTAAGTGTATTAAAATTAAATCTTCAATAAAACAGATTAATTTGGATTTTGTAATATTATTAACATGAAATTTGATTAATAAAACTAGAACTAAGATTATCATCTCACATACAAGCTACAACATAGTTATAAAGCAAAACTATCGATGCACATTAAGAATAGATCAAATTTATAGAAATAACAAGTACACTCAATAGGCCAGTGTTATTGTCACCACTGGTTTAGCATCAAATCTCAACTTTTCACGTAGACATCACATTGTTGTAAATATGATCCACTTAACTCATCACATCGCCTGATAATGGAAATAAAATAAAGTTAATAGAATGAAAGGCCTACCTGAGGGCCTGAGTATTTTTCTTTCAGCTCTCTATTTCACTCTGTATCTCATGCTGTATTTAGATGAGAACTAGAGGGGGATAAACAGCCTGGTGTAGAGATTTGCCAGTGCTAGATGGGGATGGGTGGTTTGAACCAGTCAGGCAGATGAAGCAGTGGTGTGACAGATGAGAAACTTGAGGCAAATATAAACGCAAGTTCAGTAGTCAAAGGAAAAGGAAGAGAGCAAGGGAGGTCTAATGGACTTAACAGCACCAACTTTAATAGAAAAAACCTGAGAGGCAAGACAGATAAACTTTGAGCATGGATTAGTAGATGGGATTGGGACATTACAATCATAATAGAAAAATAATTGAGAAAGGAACAGGACTGGCAACTCAATGTAATAGAGGAGAGTGTGTTGCATCTATGATTAACCGAAACAATGAAGTACCGAAAGAGGATATTCTAAGAGGAATCAGTCAGTAAAGCAATATAAATGGAACTTAGAAATAAGGGATGATAACTCATGGGTTTGTACTATAAAAAAAAAACACGAAGAGTCAGTGAAGTAGGAAGGCAAGCATGTAGATTTCAACTTGCCTCATTTTGATCGAGTTTGCCATAGAGCAAAAGCCCTGAAAGGAGAGGAATATGTCTAGGAATGTTTCCTACCAAAGAGGAGGAACACTGGACTTACAATTGAGAAATGAGGTAGGCCAGTGATTGAATGCAGGGGAGCACTTTGAGACCCGTAACCATAATTTGATTAGTTTTAAAATGCAATCAAGAAAGATAGGACATCCTTCCAGTGGGTCCTAATTGAGAGAAGACTAATATCAATGGCATCAGACATGAACACTCAAAACTTGCTTGGGAGAGGTTGTTTGCAGATAATTGGATGCATGGCAAGTGGGAATCTTTTCAAAGTTAAATAGGAAGAGTTCAAGGAAAGCATGTTCACTTTAGAGTGAACAGTAAGGTTGGCAGGATTATGGAATCATGGGTGACCAGGCATATTGAAGTTTAGGAAATTGAAAGAGGTTAATGCCAGGAATAGATAGATGAATAGGAGTTCACAAGAAGGAAATCAGGAAATGAGATGGCTTAGGTGCATAGAACTAAGGAAAATCCTACAAATATATTCAGATAAAAATGTTAAGTAGGAGAAAATAAAACCATTTTGATTCTAAAAGAGATACGTGTGGAGTCTCGGGAGATAGCGGAGGTCTTGAGTGCTTTATTGTCAGCATGGTGGTGGAAAAAGCTAGTAGCTTCATGTCCCTGAGTGTCTACATATTGGAGAGCCTCTTCTGGGGCCAGCCTACTGAAGCAACTGTGAAGGATGCAGACCAACATCTTTGCTTTTTAATGAGACAGAGAAGATTCAGCATGCTGTTGAACACTATCAAACCAACAAGTGCATTATGGAAAATATAATGAATGGTTACATCATGGACTATTTGGAAGCTTAAGTGCACAAGAAAGATGAGGGGTCCAGAAAATGGCTAACCTAGCATCGTTCATTGGGGGAAGTCCTACCTCTTATTCATTGAATATATCTATGAGAAGCAATGCCTCAAAAAGGCAGTAAATATCTTTCTTTTTCAATCTTTTTATTAACATATCATATACAAAGCATAAGGTGAATAGAAACAACAATTAAACTGGTCTGTCCAAGTATCATATACAAGTTTCAAAGAGTGAAAATGTGACATATTAGAAATAGTTCTCCTAACAAAGAAAACAAGGCAGTAAATATCAAAAGACCCCATTCACCCTGGTCACACTCACTTCTCATGCTACCTTCAGGCACAGTAGAGTGAAGTCCAGCACTGCTTGGGTTTCCCCCCCACCCACCCCCCCACCCCCCCCCCAAAACAGCTATCAGATTCTTGAACTACCCCAGCCATAATATTACTTCAGGTACACCAAAGATATGTGTACACTAATACAAGATCAAATTTTTTGCATTAAATGGAAGTTTGAATATTTATCTATCTTTTTATATTAACTATTTTTGCTTTCATGTGGTAATATAATTTATAGTATTGTAAATGTCTTTTCGAACCGGTTTAGTTGTAGCTAGCAACAATATCAGTCCATCTGTACGTTTACCTTATATTATGATCATAAACTCTAATCATCTTCAAATGCATAAAACTCTCAACAGCTTTTTTTCATTCTACTTTGCTTCTCCCAGAAATTTCATCGCTTCAGTGTCACTGCTACTTGCTCATTCACGTCGGGAGCATGTTACATTATCCAAGATCCCAAAGACCTGAACCTAGATAGACAATGTAATCTAATAGCAAGGCCAGTAGTTTTATAACATCTCCTATGGGTGCTGGAGCTCACCCATGGACTGCATTTGTGAAATCTCCCTCAAAGAAGTTTCCTTCCAAACATTGACTTGCTCTCCACCATTTTCTGAACTGATAAGTTGGTGATCATTGCCAGGAGTGTTTCTCCAACTTTTGTTTTTAAAATAGATTGAAAGCATTTTTATGGTTGGCAGCAAGACCAATTCTGCAGTGCTATTTCAAGCAAACTGTCTGTTAATAGGTTACTTTGACATGATAGTCACCTTTGCAGGGCTCAATTTAGGTGGAGAACGCTACTGACATTTTATTTATGGCTGGAGGAACAAATTAGTGATCAGAGGTTTTTAGTTCACTTCAGGAGAATACAAAGTCTCAAAACAAAGTGCACGGTCTGACATTCAGAACATATTTGTCAATGATTTTATTGACCCAAGAAATGAGTTTTACTGACATTTAAACAAAATGTATTTACAATTCCTGCACGGGCTGAACGTAATTACAAATTGTTTAATGCAATCCTAAAATGCCTCCCACTGACCCTTGAAGATCTCTGAACGTGGTTTTTGAGGCTGGTTTGGAAAGATTGAAGGAGAAAATGTCATAACGTTGGATCTTGCCAATGTGAAGCAATTAAAATGCCAGGTTGGAACTGGAGAGGAGAGGAGCTGCTGGTGCATGGTCCGGTCACAGATGGCTGGGGGAGAACTAGAACATGGAACCATACCCGCCCTCACAGCCTCGCCCCCAAACTCGCCCCATCTCTTCTCATCAACGAGTTGGTCCTTGAACGTCGCCTTGGAAGCCCCAGATCCCGGGAAGAGGAGCATCCTCTCCCCGACTGGTCGAGCCTCCCGAGTCGTTTCAGCGCCGCCCCCAACTTTTCGGAGAGCTGACTTACTTCGGACTTGTTCCGACGGCGACACCGTGGAAGAGGCGCAGGCGCCGGTTCCTCCGAGCCGAGAGGACGCTCTCCATGACCCGACCGTCGCCCGCCGCCCTCCAATCACAGCAGGGACTCGTCGTCAGGGCGTGTGGGTGGGTTTTTCTCATGATTCCCATTGGTTGGAGTCAGCGACACTTCGCGGAGCTCGGGCCTTTCCGTCGAGCGCTCGTCGGGCCGGTCACGGGATGTCATTGGCCAGCGAAGACAAACGACGAGGGGGGGGGGTGGGAAGGGCAATTCGCAAATGACGGACAGTTCCTCCCCCACCCGGCGCGGGCCGACGCTGCCGGTCAACCGAACTTGATGAACTGCTCGAGGCACACCCACCCCTACCCATTGGCCACGTCGCCTGCTGGAGTGACGCACGTGCTTCGGACGCTTCGTGCGAGTGGTCCCTTCCGAACATCAATCATAACGCCCGCTCATCAAGTTCGATTGACCAAGGGGTTACAGCTGCAGTAAGAGGGAGAAAGAGCGAGGCAAAAAAAAAATAGTACAAAGACAGGCGAGTGAATCAGGGAGGGGTTTGAACCGCTTTAATTTGGGTTTTCCCCTCAGAAGATCGTGTAATATCTGTAATCGTCGGGTTAATGAGGGTGCGGATGGGGTTTTAACGTCTGAGAAAAATAAGTCGGGAAATTAAAAGGAGAGAGAGAGAGAAAATCACCTCGGGATTGAATTGAAGGGAAGGATCCGCCATGGCAGCAAAGAGCAGCGCCGCCACCGCCACCATCACCACCAGCAGCACCAGCACCAGCGGCAGCGGCAGCTCCGCCACCCCCCTGCATTGAGATCCATGTCGAGCCCCGAAATTCGTCCCAGTTCCTAAAACGGGAAAGAAAAATCCAGCAACTCCTCCGAAATTCACGCGATGAAACCTGGCGGACAGGATTAAAAATTAACAAGGCGAGAAAGGAAAAGGAGCGCGGAAGTCTCTCCCTCTCTCTCTCCTTCTCTCTCTCCTTCTCCCTCCCTCCCTCCCTCCCTCTCTCTCTAAAATTGGGAAAATTCGATGTCGCTGTAAAACGATCATGAGTGGCCGACCCAGGACAACGTCTTTTGCCGAGAGCTGCAAACCCGTGCAGCCGCCGTCTGCTTTCGGGAGCATGAAAGTCAGCAGTAAGTACCTTGCCACCAAATCCTCCTCTCCCCTCTCCCCCCCTACCTCTCCTCCCACTCCCTCTACCCCCTCCCTCACCCCCCCCCTCCCTCACCACCCCCTCCCTCACCCCCCCTCCCTCACCCCCCCTCTCCCTCACCCCCCTCTCCCTCACCCCCCCCTCCCTCACCCCCCCCTCCCTCACCCCCCCTCCCTCACCCCCCCTCCCTCACCCCCCCTCCCTCACCCCCCCTCCCTCACCCCCCCTCCCTCACCCCCCTCCCTCACCCCCCCTCCCTCACCCCCCCTCCCTCACCCCCCCTCCCTCACCCCCCCTCCCTCACCCCCCCTCCCTCACCCCCCCTCCCTCACCCCCCCTCCCTCACCCCCCCTCCCTCACCCCCCCCTCCCTCACCCCCCCTCCCTCACCCCCCCTCCCTCACCCCCCCTCCCTCACCCCCCCTCACCCCCCCCTCCCTCACCCCCCCTCCCTCACCCCCCTCACCCCCCCTCCCTCACCCCTCCCTCACCCCCCCTCCCTCACCCCCCCTCCCTCACCCCCCCCTCCCTCACCCCCCCCTCCCTCACCCCCCCCTCCCTCACCCCCCCCCCCCTCCCTCAACCCCCCCCTCCCTCACCCCCCCTCCCTCACCCCCCCTCCTCACCCCCCCTCCCTCACCCCCCCTCCCTCACCCCCTCCCTCACCCCCCCTCCCTCACCCCCCCTCCCTCACCCCCCCTCCCTCACCCCCCCTCCCTCACCCCCCCCTCCCTCACCCCCCCCTCCCTCACCCCCCCCTCCCTCACCCCCCCTCCCTCACCCCCCCCTCCCTCACCCCCCCCTCCCTCACCCCCCCCTCCCTCACCCCCCCCTCCCTCACCCCCCCCTCCCTCACCCCCCCTCCCTCACCCCCCCCTCCCTCACCCCCCCTCCCTCACCCCCCCTCCCTCACCCCCCCTCCCTCACCCCCCCTCCCTCACCCCCCCTCCCTCACCCCCCTCCCTCACCCCCCCTCCCTCACCCCCCCTCCCTCACCCCCCCTCCCTCACCCCCCCTCCCTCACCCCCCCTCCCTCACCCCCCCTCCCTCACCCCCCCCTCCCTCACCCCCCCTCCCTCACCCCCCCTCCCTCACCCCCCCTCCCTCACCCCCCCCTCCCTCACCCCCCCCTCCCTCACCCCCCCCTCCCTCACCCCCCCCA